>NW_026879542.1:0-27898 GCF_032173495.1 Musca vetustissima | reverse complement strand
CCAACTGTGGAATTTGAGAACTACAGCTTCGAGGTAGTTAAAGTCTTTATATACCTTGGTACCGCCATAAATAAAACGAATGACATCAGTTTTGAAATTCGGAGAAGGATAGTGATGGCCAACAGATGACACTATGATCTGAGAAAACAACTCAAAAGCAATGCCACCTCCAGCCAGACCAAACTCACACTTTATAATACGCTGATATTACCCGTGCTGTTATATGGATCTTAAGTATGGGTACTTGCGCAAGCAGATGCGGCAGCTCTTGGGGTGTTTGAAAGAATAATTCTCGGAAAGATCTACAAGCCGAATTGCGTCGACGGTGAATATCGACGTCGAATGGACCACGAGTTTTACAATTCATACGCGGACATCGACATAGTCAGTCGTATTCAGCTGCACTACGATGTCTAGGCCATGTTGTGCGGATGAATGACAATGCCCCGGCTCAAAAGGCATATAAAAACGAGCCTACTGATGGTTCCCGTAGAAGGGGAAGGCCACGAATTAGATGGAAAGACCAAGTAGAAAACAACATTTTGGAACGTGGTCTTCCAAATTGGTGGATTTGCGCACGAGACCGATGCGTTTGGAAATCTTTTTATACCCTCCACCATAGTATGGAGGGTATATTAATATTGTCATTCCGTTTGTAACTCATCGAAATATTCATTTCCGACCCTATAAAGTATATATATTCTTGATCAGGGTGAAATTCTAAGACGATCTAGCCATGTCCGTCCGTCTGTCCGTCCGTCTGTCCGTACGTCCGTTCGTCTGTTGTAATCACGCTATCTTCTGAAGGAATTGAGATAGGGTGCTGAAATTTTGCATAGGGTTGTCTTTTGTCTGCAGGCAGGTCAAGTTCGAAGATGGGATATATCGGTCCACGTTTAGGCATAGCTCCCATATAAGGGTACCCGCCAAATTTCGGTATTTTGGGGTTCTTGAGCGCGTTCTTCAGCCGAATTCGCTGAAATTTGGTACATTGGGTTCTTATTGGATACTAAATGTCTCCACAAAAAATTATAAGTATAGGTCCATATTTTCTGGTAGCCCCCATATAACGGTACCTTCTAATTTTCAGTATTTTGGTCGTATTTTTCCACCGAATTGGCTGTAATTTATTATTTTGAGTTCTTAATAGGTACCAAATCTCTCTACAAAAAATTATGTATATATGTCCATTTTTTCGGGTAGCCCCCATATAAGGGTACCCCCCCAATTTTCGGTGTGTTGGGGTTCTTGAGCGCGTTTTTCAGCCGAATTCGCTGAAATGTGCTACATTCAGTTCTTATTGAGTCCTAAATGTCTCCATTAAAATATTATAAATATAGGTCCACTTTTTCTGGTAGCCCCATATAACGGTACCTCCCAATTTTCAGTATTTTGGGGGTTTTGATCGTATTTTTCCGCCGAATTAACTGTAATTTAGTATTTTGAGTTCTTAATAGGTACCAAATCTCTCCACAAAAAATTATGAGTATAGGTCCGTTTTTCGGATAGCCCCCATATAAGGGTACCCCCAATTTTCGGTATTTTGGGGTTCTTGAGCGCGTTTTTCAACCGAATTTGTTGCAATTTGGTATTTTGTAGTCGTATATGGTAACAAATCTCTCTACCAAAAATTATTAATATTCGACCTCTTTTTGGGGTAGTCCCCATATAACCCCCTTTTTTATATTAAAATAGATATCTGATTTGTTATCAATTAAAAATTTCGCGTTTTGAGTTTGGTTCTATATATATGACTCTATTTTTCACTTGTAATTATTCCACCTAAGTAAGTAAAGAAGTATAATAGGAGTAGATTTTGTATAAATTGTGTACCATAGGATGGAGTGTATATTAAACTTATCATTCCGTTCGAGGTCCGTACATTATGGGTTCTGTGATCCCATAATGTATATAAATTCTAGATCACAATAAATTTCTATGTCGAGTGTACAAAATATCTACATTTTTAATTTTTTTGTTTGAAAAATCGATAATACACATTTTGGAAATTAAGAGTGAAATTTAATATTTTATTTTATTTGAAAATAGTGAAGTTTTCGCATTTCCGTTCATGCGAATTTCGAAACCATTAAATGTTCGGATTACAAATACAAATTGTGTAATATCTCTGTCATGAGTCGTGTAGGATATAAAAAAACACACAGCCTCATATACATATATTAGCATTTATTCATTCATTCATGTTCAGATTTTAATATATATGCATGTATGTATGTCTGTTTATATGAATTTACCAACACATTATAAAAACAAACATACACATCATTTAACATTTTATTTCACTTTCCATCAACCGAACAGAAATAAACACAAACAATGACTCACATCGGCGGCACAGCGCCAGGCCCATTATTGCTTCTTCACTTTCGGTCATCTAATTGGATTTCAATTGGCAATTCAAGTTGGTTCTGTTGGGACATTACGCAATTTAGCTTCAATGAATATTTAATTCACTCTTTGTTTTGTTGTTGTTGTTGTTGTGTGAGTGTGTGCTTTTTTCTTCTTCAAACATTTCGAATATGTACTACTATCTGCAATCAAAGGAAAAAACGACGACAAAATAAAAATGACAACGCCTTCTAGACCCAAATGTCCGTCCCGCATCCGATGCGAACGGTATGCTAACATTTGAAAAATGTTTATGATTGCTGTGCTTGTTGTTGTTATTGTTGTTTTCCTTTGGCTAGTAGTTTATTTGGTATGTGCGTTATAATTTACCGAAATTATGTTTGCAATGTTTCCAACAAGAAACGTGATTTGCTTGCAAAAAACTGAAATAGCCAACAATTTCAGTTGAAATGATTTTGTTGAAATACAACAACAACAACCGCAACGACAATAACAAAGAACAAAACTTTTCTAAAAGTCTTGGTCCCACACACAGCCACAATGGTAGGGTTAGGGGAAAGGGATGTGGCGAGGAGCAGGGCTTGGCGGACCAAAGGAATAACCGCTGAGATAGATGGTTGACTGGTTGTCGGGCTGACTGGCTGGTCGTCTGGTCGACTAGTCAAATATAGACAGACAATGCAATCTGCTTGTAATTGTGTCATTTAAACAAGAAGCCACTTTGAATTTCAATTGCAATTTGCTGCTGTCTGATGATGGTTATTATTGCTGTTGTTGTGTCGTCGTCGTCGTTGTTGTTGTTGTTGGCATAAAATGTGTTCGGAAATATCTTCATTTGTCTTTAATTGTTGACTTTTAGAGTTAATAAAGTTAAGACAGGTGAGAACTGATTTAACAATGCCAACAATTCAGTCATCTGAATCTTAATGGATGGATGTTGCGGCAGCTGCTGTTGTTGTTGTTGTGGTTTTGGTTTTCACAGTAATAATTTAAAACAAAAAGAGCAATTATTTTGAAATAAGAACCATAGACGTATGCCTGTGTGTAGCATATAATTGGTGATGTGTGACATATGTACTATGTAGTTGTGAAATGTAGAACAGCATTTTTTGACATTTATTTCAATTTGAAACATGAAGTCATCAAACTGTAATTGGTCTTTGAAAATGATGGGAAAGAGGATATATGAATATGGAAAGGCATAGAAGGCCTACAGATCTATAGTAGGGTACAAAATAGAATTATTATTTGAATGATATAAAGATCTATATGTACATGATGAGATGCTTTTGGAAATGTTTTTATACCCTTCATCGCACTGTGGTACATGGCATTATGTCTTTGTGCATATGTTTGTAACAGTCGATTTATGCATGTCCGGCCGTCCGTCTGTCTGTCCATGTTAAATTGTAAACAAAGTACAGGTCGCATTCGGTCCAAGGACGAACCATACTGAAATTGGTAAAAATCGGTTCAGATTTAGATATAGCTCCCATATATATTTTCGTCCGATTTAATGTAAATGGTGCACCAAAATCCCTAAAAATCATTCGATTGGCACGAAAATTGCCATAGCGTACTAAATTTAGTCTAGAATGATGTGTGCTAAGTTTCTCGAAAATCGGTTCAGATTTAGATATAGCTGCCATATATAGTTTCGCCCGATTTTAGGTTTTGGCATAGCGTAATAAATTAGGTTTTGGCATAGCGTAATAAATTAGGTCTAAAATGATGTGTGTAAAATTTCTTGAAAATCGGTTCAGATTTAGACATAGGTCCCATATATATGTTCGACCGGTTTAATATAAATGGTTCACCAAAGCCCCTATAAATCATTCGATTTCCACGAAATTTAGCATAACGCAATGAATTATGTCTAGAATGATGTGTGTAAAATTTCTTGAAAATCGGTTCAGATTTAGACATAGGTCCCATATATATGTTCGACCAATTTAGTGTAAATGGTGTACCAAAGTCCCTATATATTTTTCGATTTCCACGAAATTTAGCATAACGTAATGTCTAGAATGGTGTGTGTAAAATTTCTAGAAAATCGGTTCAGATTTAGATATAGGCCCCATATATTAGTTCGACCGATATAATGTAAATGGTGTACCAAAGTCCCTATATATTCTTCGATTTGCACGAAATTTGGCATAACGTACTAAATAAACCCTAGAACGATGTGTGTTGAGTTCTGTGAAAATCGGTTCAGATTTAAATATAGTTCTCATATATATTTTCGTCCGATTTAATGTAAATGGTGTACCATAGTCCCTACATTTCTTTCGATTTGAACAAATTCTTGAAATCCGTCCAGATTAGAATATAGAGGCTATATTCTAATCTGGACGGATGGTTTCGTCCGATTTTAAGTAGGTCCCAAAATATGTCTATTAGGAACAAAACGTGCATAAATTAGTTTAACATAAACTGTGTTGAAATCCGTTCATATTTGGATATAGCTTTCATATTTATTTTCATCCGATTTCATGTAAATGTTACACCATACTCTTTATGTTTTTTTTTTTCAGAATATAATGACGTAGATGCGTGTGGAAGTACAGATATAGCCCATATATGTTCCGAACCGACTTCGTGTTCCAAGTATTCAACGGGTGCACGATTGATATTTGCTTTAAATCGATTTACATAATTTTGTCCCATTGTAATAATGAGCGGCATGTTTATGGATTGATCTAAGTTGATTCACAATTTAGATAAAAGTCACATATTTTAGTTCACCCAATTTTATGTTTATGGCCCTTCTGTTAGGATGCATCTTTTAAATATACCCATAGTGGTGAAGGGTATCATATAGCCGGCCCTGTCCGACTTTACTACTTTCCTTACTGGTTTTTTTTAAAAGCCTCACTCAATAGAATGCCAACAAAACGTCCTCTGCTTCGAATAGTACTTAAGAGGACAGATCGAAGCTCCCTTATATATAAATGACTTGTATCAGGTCGTATTTCTATAGAATAAGTTTGAAAGCCAGAATGAAATTATTTTTTTTGGGTAATGTATTCTCCATATATAGAAGAGCACTCGAAGATGCCTATGCTACATACGACCAGAAAACCGTCTGCCTGGAGAAGTCCTAGTGTAGTAAATCGGTTGAAGGTATTATGCACTTGTAAAAAATAATATTTTTTCAATAGATGGCCCATGGAGAGTATATTTTACGTAGATGACCTTCAGAATGTCACATTTTAATACAAGAAAGATTTGACGGTTGTCGGAGAACTGCAGAATATGTTTTATCTATATACTATTTGTTAAGGTTCTCTATCCAAAACATGTCGAATGACCTCTGTCTATAGGAATTATTCTGTATTTAATAGGACTGTTTATGATCTTAAATTTGTTTTGAAGACCCACTGAACATTTGCTTCCTATAAAAGACCTGCAGAAGTCATTGTACCATCAAGGGATCTGTTGCCTATAACCTGTTTACACGAGACGTATTAAAGGTTTTCTATATAGAGGAAGTTTTCGATTATATGGATACATACAGAAGGTATTTAACCTCTCAAAGAGACACAAAATATTCTCTGTTGATAGGAGGCCTAACAGATGTGATCCATGTATATATAAGAACCTATTCTCAAACAAGTAAAAATATCGTTAAGTTCGGCCAAAACCGTTTTCATTGTCAATCGGTAGGTAGAAATACAATTTTTTTTGCTCCCCTTCAATACAATATCATTAAGTCGGCTTATATGCCAATATTCCAGTTTCATATATTTTTTAATAATTAATTTCATTGCATTCGATTTAATTTTTATTTGGCCACATAAAGTATATTACTGAACCTTAAATAAGATACACACACAAAATGAATTAAGTTCACATTTGCATCTTTATGTTGACAACAAACACCAGCAGCAGCAGCAGCAGCAACAGCAACAACAGCACCAACAACACAACAACAGCAGTAACAACTTCATAAATAATTTAATTGTCAAACAATTACATGGCATTTACAAAGAACAGACTTTAGTAATTATTAACAAGTCGCACAAAAGTTTTTTAATAAACAAATTAAAATAAATATTTATGTGGTTGTCTGTAAACGACATTATGTCCTGTTGTCATTCAAAGGGTGTGTGTGTGTGTGAGTGTTTGTCTCTTTTAGGCGGCAGAAGTGGAACATCGTTCCTGGAAAATGAAAAAAATAGGGGGGACGATTTTGGGAAGAGAAATGGCTTGGTTTCTGTTAAAAAAAATTTAAAACCAGTGAGCGGAACAGTAAAGTCGGACGGGGCCGACCATATAATACCCTACACAACTTCCACGAAAATCTAACTTTGCGTTATTTGCACCCTCTTGAAACCTGACTAAAGGTCAACATATATTACTAATATTCAGTAGACGAGGGCTGTACTTGTCCAGATTCTCTTTACCGAGGATTATGTTGTGATGTTGGGCTTTCAATTGTGGGCTATAGATAGACTTAAAAAAATAAAATGTTAAGTTTTCGGTCCACTTCATCCCAAAATTATTATCTGATCATCACCGAAAGTTATAGGCGTGGTCCTTGACCATAACTGGAATCTCATGGAAATTTTCAAAGCGATCAGCGCTATATTTCCTCCCTCTAGTGTGGTTTTGGGTTACTAAATAATGTCTGAATACGTAAGCACCTGTAAATATTTAAGTGTAGCTCCCACATCTGAGTACATACGACCATATAATTGGACATACTATCAACTTTTTGTGTCTAGGTCCTTCAGGGGCAAATATATACGCCATAGAATAAAAATTTTGACCCGCTAAATATTGACCGATCTTTATCAAAACAGGCATGCTTATTCTTTGGCCCGATCCCCTTCTCCATGCAAAAATTCGCGGAGTTTGGGCCATAATTGTGGCCTCTGGAGCCACCAGAAAATCAGACAAAAACAAAGTTTTTGGTCCATTTCATGCCCTAAATATTAACCGATATTAACAATAGTGGTCTTCATTGGCAAGAACCCATTCTACATGCAAAATTTTGTGAAGATTGGTACATAACTGTGGCCTGTATCGTGTTTACAAATTATAATGGGCAGACGGACGGACGGACACACATGTCTAGATCGACTCACCTAGTCGAGATATGACGATCGGTATACTTAAAGGTCTTAAAGGTCTAGGACCAATATTTCGCGGCGTTACCAACTTTTGGGGCTGCACAAAGCTATAATACCCTGACAATATAGTTGTGCGATTTTGAATACTTTTACCTCTGGGAGAAATATGTATAACAAAAAATGTTTGTGGTGAAGAATCTCCATCACTCTCATGACCCAGCACCCTTTTCTCTGGTATTTTTCGTACGTGACGAAGACCACAGAATAACGACAGACGGAAATAAAGCCCAACGTCTCTCAATGTATATAATGATAAATTCCTGGCCCGAACCACATTTCTGTTACAGGGTTTGCCATCACAACAACACAAAAAAAAAAAAAAAAAAGAACCGACAGGCAGAGCAACAACAACACAAACTTGCAACTCTCCATATAAACCGCCGAAAAAGACTTCGTTTTCTTTCTTTTTTCGCTGTTTTGTTTTGCGCCTGAATTAATGTAATGAAAGGCGCATATGAATGAATGAATGAAAGTGTTGTTCGGCACATAAGCTCGATTCGAGTGATTTATGAACCAACCAATGCTGACGCGTGGCAATCACGACAATGCTGAGATTTTTATGCACTGGTCGTGGACAGTGGTTTGGTTGGATTGGGTTTGATGGAGGTAGCGGCTGAATTCCAACGTTTACCATTACCATGCAGATCGGGTATCCTTTTATAATATGAATTGGTTTATTTAACTTAAATGCACACACTCGCACACACATGGACATATTACATGTGTTGCTCACTGAGAGTGTATTATGAGGTTTTATTTTCGCAAGTTATTTGAAAAGGATATGCAGAGGATACAATGTCAGTTGTCTTCTTCTTCTTTTCTGTTTGTTGTTGTATATATGCATGTATGTGGTCCATCCCGATACATGTTACATTTTAATGAGTTTTTTATTTAACAACAGTAAATAATTGTTGCTGCTGTCATTGTCTGTGTTGTTACAGTTACAGCTACTGTTGTACTTTGTGATTCTCAATTTGTATCGGTGTATGTATGTTGTCCTGGTACAACAGCATCAGCACCTGATGATAATGACACTGATGCTACTGATGCTGTGAAGTGGTGATGATGATATACGATAATTTTTGTAGTGGTGACAACAACAACAATGGCTATACTCACATAAAAATTGTTTGCTGTGACAAATTAAAGTACGATCGTCTGTTTGTATAAAAAGTATTTAGTTTTTTTAAGCATAAAAAAATTAATAAGCGTCAAAAAAATTTAAAATATATATTCAATAGAAAGACTCACCAATAGAAAAAAAAATAATGAATATCTATTTAACATACCTGTAAAAATAAAGAGAAGAGAAAGGTATTAATGAAAGTGAAAACACAATGAAAATATAAAAGAATTAAAAAAATATCTTAAAATTGTTTAAACGATGGTGAGGGAAGGATTTTTCTATTAAAGTTTTTCAGAGGATACTTCCACAGGACTTTTAGGGAACGTTCCTGTACTCGGAAGATATTCAAGAGGTGTCCTCTCCTAAGGGAAGACAGAGAAAAAATATTGAATATAATTTAAATTGTCTAATGATATTCTGTAAACAACTAGTCTTTTAAAAGCGTTTTGCTGATTAATAAGAGAATATCTTCAGGCGATCTTTCCATTGCACATTAAAAAATACTTGGAAAAAATATATATTAAAACCAGTAAGGAAAGTAGTAAAGTCGTACTGGGCCGACTATATGATACCCTTCACCACTTTGGCGATATTATACATATGTATCCTAATAGACGTCGCGTTATTGTTATATATCTGTATCTGACTCGATTTCAGAGAAACTTGTCAGAGGCTAATTTATATTACTTCGTTGTGTCAATCGGCCTAGCTATGGATGTTTTCACGAAGCTTAGCAACATCATTCTAGACTTAATTCAGTACCCTATACAAAAATTCGTCTAAATCGAAAGATATATAGGGACTTTGGTGCATCAATTACATAAAATCGGACGAAAATATATATGGGAGCTATATCTAAATCGGAACCGATTTTCACAAAATTTAACATACATTATTCTAGACTTAATTCCGAATCTAAGACAAATTTCGTGCAAATCGAATGATTTTCAGAGACTTTGGTGCACCAATTACTAAAATCGAATGAATATATATATGGGAGCTACATATATATATATATATATGAACCGATTTTCACGAAACTGCACTCATCATTCTAGACTCAATTCAGTACTCTATGCCAAATTTCGTGCAAATCGAAAGATATATAGAGACTTTGGTACACCATTTACCTTAAATCGGACGAAGATATATACGGGAGCTTTATCTAAATCTGAACCGATTTTCATGAAACTTAGCACACATTATTTTAGACGCAATTCAGTACGCTATGCAAAATTTCGTGGAAATCGAAAGATATATAGGGACTTTGGTACACAATTTACTTTAAATCGGACGAAGCTATATATGGGAGCTATATCTAAATCTGAACTGATTTTCACGAAACTTTGCACACATCAATCTAGACTTAATTCAGTACGCTATGCCAAGTTTCTTGCAAATCGAAAGATTTATAGGGACTTTGGTACACAATTTACCATAAATTGGACGAAGCTATGTATGGAAGCTATATCTAAATCTGAACCGATTTTCACGAAACTTAACACACTTCATTCTAGACCTTGTTCATTACGCTGTGCAAAATTTCGTGCAAATCGAAAGATATATAGGGCCTTTAGTGGACAATTTACCTAAAATAGGGCGAAATTATATATGGGAGCTATATCTAAATCTGAACCGATTTTCACGAAACTTTGCACACATAATTCTAGACTTAATTCAGTACGCTATGCCAAATTTCGTGCAAATCGAAAGATATATAGGGACTTTGGTACACCATTTACCATAAATCGGACGAAGATATATACGGGAGCTACATCTAAATTTGAACCGATTTTTCCAAACAAATGAGCTGTGCCAAATTTCACACAATTCGGATCATAAATGCGACCTGTACTTTGTTTACAATTTAACATGGACGGACGGACGGACATGCATAAATCGACTCAGAAAGTGATTCTATGCATATTCTCAAAAGGAACCATGGGTCTATATCGTTTCCTTTTGCATGTTATAAACATATGCACAAAGACATAATACCCTGTACCACAGTGTGGTGAAGTGTATAACAATATTTAATAAACCCTTTGGTTGGACATAGACAATATCTTTAAACAAACGGTGCCAATGAATGGACCAACATTGAAAACATTTTTAAAAAGCCACAAACCTTTGACCTCTTCGAAAGTGACCAAACATAGCCGATTCTGAAAAAAATTATAAAGTTGAAAAAATATTTTTGAGATGTTCTGTTATCAGATATCTGATGAATTCTTAAAAAATCCACGCCTGTGATAGGTATTGAAAAAAAAAAATATTTTCTTAAAAATCCAAGCTAGTGATCTATATTAAAAAAATGTTATTGAGATATCAACGTTACTGATAGATATTGAAAAAATATTATAGATATATCCACGTCTCTGATAGTGTTTGGAAAAATATTCTTGACATATGCATGCCTCTGATAGACATTGAAAAATATTCTTAAAAAATCCTAATCCTTAAAAAAACACGACTCCGATAAGCGTTGAGAAAACATTCTTAAGATATCTACGCCTCTGGTAGACTTTAAATATCTACGTATGGTAGAAAAAATGTAAATGACATTGTAGGCTCTAAAGGACATCAACCGACCTGCAGTGATCACTCGTGGATAGAAAAGCTTCTGAAGACAGAAGACTTTCTCTAATTTCTCTGGAGTATTTTCCGAAGAGAAGTCGGGCGAGAGAGGATTTTCTAGAGGTATTCTATATTCTATATATTCTATTCCGAAAATATTCGCAAGATCTCTTCAATGCGTAGAAATTGTACTGATTTGCTGTGCCGAGAAGATCGTTATGATAACACCTTCTACTGATTTCCCATACTAAAAATGGTTGATAGAGATATTCTATACAAAAAAAAACCTTAAGAGGTTCTCTCCAAGAAAAAATGTTTTCTAATACCCTTCTATATAGCCACTAACTTACAGATATAGCCTCCATTATATTCCTTCCCATTGTGTTTAATATAGTCTAGATGTCTTCTATAATGGAAAATACCATATGAAGTTTTTCAGAAATAACCTTCTATAGACCTTCTATACCGACAAATCCATCTAGAGTTATAGAAAGATCTTCAATTCATAGTGGATATTTTATAAGAGAATATATATTATACAGCTCATTTACACATTTTTTTTTTAATTTTTCGGTCATTGTAACTATTGGCCTCTAAGAACTAAGACAATTCGGTTGGAAAACTCAGCAAGGATCATAAAAATAGCTAAAATATAATAGGAATTTTATTATTGTCTGTTATGGCAATACCAAAATTAGTACACCGTCTACTTTTTTGCTGGAGGATATAAAACCCTTTCTATGTGAAATATTCCATCCAAAGGAAGTTCCAACAGTTTTCTATGCACTTAAAATAATAAGTAAATAAGTAATAGCTATTTCTTGTACACCATTCCCAATTCTCTCGGTGTATTTTAACTCCTAGTATGTTTAAGTTAATTCCAAACTCAGAACCATGCAGTTTAGCTAAGCAGTCAAGTGAAACCTGTAACATCATCATCGACATCATCGTAATCACCATGAACAGCATGATCATTGTGGAACTGATTACAGCAGAAACATCTGCCATGGGTTTTACCAATAATACCGTGGCATGGATAACGAACTTAGAAGCAATTCTTATAGTAGGAGATGTACTGGCAGTGGTCATTGACCAGCGGTCAGCTTTTGAATTGAATTGCGGTTTCTCGTTGTTTCTCTTTATTACCATTCATTTACTTTTACGCTGTTTTCTTTCTTCGCATTTCAAGATAACGATAATAGCATAGAAGAAAATAATTGGAGAATTTGAAAACTCACGCAAAAGTATATTTAGCCAAAAAGATTTGAGTTTATTTTTTGTTTTTGTTTTCTTAATACTACAAACTGTAAATAACCATGATGAACAGAAGTTATTGAAACCCTATTACAGTGAGTAGTTTTAAGTGTTCCGCTTTATGGTGGTGTAGAACAATTTTGTAATGCGAATTGTTTTGTTCGGAGGGATAACCCAACAAAAAGGGAAATAAAAAAAATTGAAATAATGAAAGATTTCTTGTATGGCATAATGCTGTAGAAAAAGAATTAAAAAAATATACACAAATAAATTAGTTTTCTAACGTCTATAGTCCGATATAGTTCACGATATCCGTAATAGAGTTGTTGTACCTAGTTCAGTTAGCTGATCGTTCTTTCGAGTGAACTAGGTCCATCTTTAGTTCAGTAGTTCAATCGTTCGCAATTAAGCTCTTTTAGTTAGCTGTCGTTTTAGTTCGGACGTTCCTTTAATGGTTCATCGCCCACCGAAATCAAATTTGTTTTGTTTGAATGTCGTACAATTTAATGTAACTATATGGCGAGTATATCTGTCTTACAAAACTGTACGATTATATACATGTATCTAAATCCAAGAAAAATTGTCTCTCATTGTATCCCGCACAATTTGCCAATCGCTAAAAAACGCTCGGGCGATAGGTGCAACTTCATAAGGGAGACATTTAAATATCCAAAAACAATCGAGGTTTTGTCAACCTATTAAAAGCCAAATGGGTCAATATTCGTTATATTTGGAAAGAAATTTATCACAATATATCACAATTGCTATCTTCACACCGTTTTTTTAAGCATTATGGTCAGATGATAATCAGCTTTTATAGCATGTTGTTAAAGAATACAACTTGGAGAGTATGTGGTTTCAAAATGACGGTGCCACATGCCATACACGCCGAGCGAATATGTCTTTATTGCAAAATATATTTCCTAGCCGCATGGTTTCTCGACATGGCGATATCAACTGACCAATATCATACAATTTGACACTGTCAGAGTACTGAAAATAGGGGTCTCACCACACTGTGGTACAGGGTATTATGTCTTTGTGCATATATTTGTAACAGGCAAAAGGAATCGAGATAGACACATGGTTCCTTTTGAGAATATGCATAGAATCACTTTCTGAGTCGATTTATGCATGTCCGTCTGCCATGTTAAATTGAAAACAAGGTACAGGTCGCATTTATGGTCCGAATTGGATGAAATTTGGCATAGGTCACTTATTCGGCCCAAGGACGAACCCTATGGAAATTGGGAAAAATCAGTTCAGATTTAGAAATAGCTCCCATATATATTTTCGTCCGATTTATGGTGAATGGTGCACCAAAGTCCTTATATATCTTTCGATTTGCACGAAACTTGGCACAGAGTAATGAATAAGGTCTAGAATGATGTGTGTTAAGTTTCGTGAAAATCAGTTCAGATTTAGGTAAAGCTTCCATATATACCTTCATCTGATTTAAGGTAAATGCTGTACAAAAGTCCCTATATATCTTTCGAGTTGCAAGAAATTTGGCATAGCATAATGAATTAGGCCTAGAATGATGTATGTTAAGTTTGGAGTAAATCGGTTCAGATTTAGATATAGCTCCCATATATATCTTCATCTGATTTAAGGTAAATGGTGTCCCATAGTCCTTATATATCTTTCGATTTGCACGAAATTTGGTAAAAATCGGTTCAAATTTGGATATAGCTCCCATATATATTTTCGTCCGATAACCTAGCATGTGAAAAGTTTGGTTGAAATGCGGCCGATATGCACAAAACGTACTGAAATTTGTATAAACTAACCTGTGACAAGTTTCGATGAAATCGGTTTATATATCTATATAGCATTTCTTATATATTTTCGTCCGATTTTAAGTAAATGGTGCACCAAACTTTTCATGTTTATCAGATATTTATCCAAATATTCAACGGGTGTCCGATTGATATTTGCTTTAAATTGATTTACAATGTTAGGATTCATCTGTGAATATACCCAAAGTGGTGAAGGGTATCATATAGTCGGCCCCGCCCAACTTTACTACTTTTCTTTTCTGGTTTATATGGTGTTTATGTCATACTTTGGACCTACATCGAAAAATTTGGGTTAACATATTCTTCAACTTAGGCCACTTCGGTGGGAAAATACTTATAGAACCTAAAATGTACTAAGTCGAACTTTTTATAAATTCCATCACGAGGAGAACATTTAAAATAACCCGTAATCATTCGTGACCTTCATAAATGGTGCGCTATGCCATGGTTAAATTTTGGTAGGAATATTTGACACCCAGTGTGAACCAAATTACAGCCAACTCGTTAAAATATATCGAATAATTGGGGATAACGTTAATTGGGTGCTTTCGTGAAAAGGTGGCTGATATCGATGCTTTTTGGGTGGGAGATTTGTACTCAACGGTAACTCAAAGCGAAAAATTACAGTCAATTTCCCACTTTAAGTTCGGTTAAAAAAATGTGCCCAAACCCTTCAAAATATCAAATAATGGATGTACTTTTATGTGAGCGCTATCCTAAAAAGTAGACGTATATAGATAATATATGCTCTTGGTAGGGTGATTTTCTACCAATTGGAAACTCAAATTTAATATACACGTATAGTGGGAGGTATAAAAAATATAGAAAAATATTGGTGTGTGTTAGAGAGATTTGCCTATTCAATCCTTTGTATGTATACCCTCCAAAGTATGGAGGGTATATTAGTTTTGTTTTTCCGTTTGTAGCGCATCGAAATAATCATTTCCGACCCTATAAAGTATACATATTCTTGATCAGCGTAAGATTCGATGACGATCTAAGCTTGTCCGTCTGTCTGTTGTAATGACTCTAGCGTCTAATCGAATTGAGATAGAACGCCAGGCAGGTCAAGTTCGATGATGGGCTATATCGGTCCACGTTTAGGCATAGCTCCTATATAAGGGTATACCCAAATTTTCAGTATTTTGGGGTTCTTGAGCACGTTTTCAACCGTATTCGCTGAAATTTTATAAAATGGGTTCTTTCTGGATACCAAAATTCTCCACTAAAAATTATAAATATTCTCCACTAAAAATTATTGACCGGATTTTTTCACCGAATTGGCTATAATTTAGTACTTTGAGTTCTTATTGCGTAGCAAATCTCTCCACTAAAAATTATAAATATAGGTCAATTTTTTTCGGGTAGCCCTCATATAAGGGTACCCCCAATTTTCGGTATTTTGGGGTTCTTGAGCCCGTTTTTTAACCGAATTCGCTGTAATTTGGTATTTTGTAGTCGTATATGGTAAGAAATCTACCTACAAAAAATTGTTAATATTAACCCGTTTTAGGGTTAGTCCCCTTATAACCCCCTTTTTATTTAAAAATAGTTAGGTAATTTTTTCCGTGTGTTGGGGTTATCCCATATAGCTGTATTCCACCATAGAGGGGGGATATTCGGTAGACGGAATTTTCAGTTCATACACCACGTAGTATAGAATTCTAAAACGATTTAGTCGATTTAGCCATATGTTGTAATCATTTCTCTCTCGGAGGATATCGACATTAAAACTAAAACGTAAGGTTTGAGAATGAACTGTATCAACCCGCATTTAGGACCAGGTCCTATAAAAAGCATCCTACCTATTTAATATTTAGCGTGATGGACGTTATTGGGATTCCTAAAATATTTTTTGAGCTACATCGGCCCTTAATTAGGCCTAACCCCTTATATAATGAAAACACCAAGCAGTTGTTAATTCCTACACAATGTTGTCAATATTGATTGATTGCCCTCTAAATTAGAGTATTTTCAGGATTTTATACACATATGTCAAAATTTTAGGGTTTTGAGATTTTAGGTAAACCCCCATTGAAATTGCTAAATTTTCTATTTGGTTTACAACAATCGATTGGAAGAATTGTCGTTATATGTATGTTCCCCATGTTCTCATTTCAAAAATTTGTCAGTATTTCTATGGTGTAGGTTATCCAAAGATCGGCCCGGCCGAACTTAACGCTTTTTCACTTGTTTTTCATTTACATTTTCTTGAACCGTAAACTAAATACCACAAGGCGGAATTTGTTAACCTTTAAAAGCATCTTACTAAAATGTCATAAGATGTTAGATAGGGTCCACAAATACAATAAATCGATATTCATATGTTTTCCTTTTCCTCTTTATTGAGCAAAGCCAAATATTTTCCATTTAATTATATTCCTAACTAAAAACGGAAATATTTCAATTGCTGTAACTTCTTTGGTATAGTTGTGCATAAATTACAAAAAACTACATAAAAATCAAAATTTTGTCATTTTGTCTGATTTGTAATTGTAGCGTTTGGTTGTGGTGGTGATTTTGTTGTTATTGTTGCTGTTATTGTTCACTCAGTCATGTAAACATTTGCCAAAGGCAATGACAGCTGAGATTTTGATTTTATTTTATTTTACATTCAACACCTTCTGTTGATGTTTTTTTTTGTTTTTTGACACCTGCCCACAATTAAATGACAGCCCCATTGTTGGCAATATAACATGCAACGGTTTCATACAACAACGACAACAGCAACAATCATTGGCAATATATCCGGTGGTCGTGGTGCTGGCGGGTGGATGTATTACTTCAATGGTGGTTGTGCCATGTAATAGTCATTAATTAAATCATGCCTTCATTAGTCGGCTATTATTGTTATTGCAAGGTGTATGTGAGTATGTGTGTGTATTTTATAAAGTATTGTTTTTCTAATAAATTTATTGTCATTGTTGGGAAATTCGTTTATAATCCTCAGATATCTGTGTGTGCTCAAATAATAAAGTCTGCTTGCACGCAATTCAGTTTTTTTTTTTACTTTGTGCTGCAGTTATTTAGAGGTTAGAAAACCTAGTGGTGGCAGCATAAAAAAAAACAACTAACTTGATTGCCACAATATGGTAGCAATATATCTCATGGGATGTTGCAGTTAGCAAACCCATGACATGAGAGATCATCTTTGATTGTGTTAATCGTCTCACAATTGATGTTGCATGTATGCCACTCTCCACCCCTTTTGCAATGTGCTGCAGCAGCAGCTGGTAATTATCCACTACTAATCACGTTGCATGTCTATTGAAATGAAAAGGGTTGTATGAAAAAACATCGATAATAAATTTGAGTTGCAGGTATGCGATTTATTTGTGTTTATAATATTGGTAATTAATTGACATAATTTGACAATGGAAGTGGTTGCATGATGCACATATATATTTAGAATTATTAATATAGTTTTATATGTAAGATTTGAACTACCTAAAATGGAGCGTGAGGATTATAAAGAGACTATGGGAGAACATGGATCTGTATTACAAATTTTCTGTAAATAAATAATTTTTCCCACACGGTATGAAAAATAACATCCATTTTATTTGAAAATTGCTTCTAAGATCACCAAAATAACTTAAATGGGGTGTGAGAGTTATATGGGGACTATGGGTTCATATAGTTAAATATTGTGATTATTTTATTATTTTATATTTATGGGGGCGTGTCGGCGTGTTTTTTTTTTTGAGTGTTTTAGACCTGCATTGTTTAATGCATAGTTGAAGGCATAGATTTTGTTATTTGTTCCACGTTTTAGGAACCCACCCATTTGCAAACGAAAATCTCTGAAAAGGAATGTTCCGGTGTGATGCCAAATGTCCGAACCTTTACATGGTTGAATTTAATTCGTAGATGCAATCTCTCAACAATAGTCGACATAAATGCAACTTATCAAGTAAAGACATTTGTAAGCCGCATTGCCTAATATGCCTGATGAGCCGCTTAACCAACGGCGAAACGCGTCGCATAGTGGTGGGAATATAGTATCTCTCTGGTTTTCCTTTTCATTGCAACTCCGATAATGTAGCTCATCTCGAAAGAGAAATGAATAGGAAAATCATCAATATTGGTCGATTTTTAGCATAGCCCCCATATAACGGTACCCTCATAATTCTGTATTTTGGGCATAATTTTTAAAGGAATGCATTCTTATTGAGATGGAATTCTTCTTCCCAAAAAAAAATACAAATATTGTTTCGGGGTCCCTAGATCGTTTCCCCCATTATTCGGATTTGTTTTTTGGGTTTGAGCACGTTTTTCAATCCGATATTCTGTATTATCATGGGGTAGACAATCTCCCTACTATCGAATATATATTTTGTGAAATCTTCCGCAAATTATAGTATAGCTCCTATATAACGGTCCCACCACGTTTTAAGTATTTTGTGTGTGTTTTTTTTTCATGCTTAGGACACAGTTATGTGTAAAACTTTCCAAATATCGACCAATGTATGTCATATAATCTTAAAAATACACAAAATATAATCTTAAAAATACACAAAGTACGCAAATGCCCTGCATTTGCGTACTTTTAAGGGTTCAGCAGAATTTTCCCCATCGTAATGACTTTAAGACCCACATAAAGAGGGACGTGACCCTTTTTCCGGACTTCTGATGAAAAAAAATCTTACCAGAAAATTTTCAAAATCGATTTATGATTCTTACATTGCTACCATACAAAGCTCCCTCTTAAGGGGACCTCCCCCATTCTCGTGGTCAAAAATTTTGTTGATATAATTCGAATCTACACTAATTAATAAATGTCCCTACAAAATTTCAAGTGAAAATCACAAGAACTCTTGAAGTTATAGCCGATTTATTGTGTCAGCATCAGGTGACGACTGAAGGGCTTCTCAAACTTTAAACGCGTTTATTTTCTTTTGCGAGTGGCGGGCACGATAACTCAAAAACTAATAACCCAATCGATTCCAAATTTGTACACGTTTCTCTGTGAGTGTATAGCTATCGTATGAACTAGGATAAAGCCAATTGGTAAAGATCTTCCTTATTTTTTAACTTAGTTTGTGGTCAAAAATCGGCGATTTTCCAAAAATAATTTTTCAAAGGTCCGCCATTTTGTTAATTTTAGAGCGAAGTCAATAATCCTAGTTCATATGAGAGTCAGTCATGTACTCTTTCTAACACCGTTGGAATTTTCGGATTCAGATTTTCCAGTGAGGAGTTATCATGCCCGTCATCAGAAATAAGGACTTTTCTTTAATTACAAAAAACAACAACAACAGCTATGTCCGTCTGTCTGTTCACGATAGATCTCGCAATATTGAAGATAGAGCTTTGACTTTTTGCACATACATTGTTATTACTATGATACATGGAAAAGGCGTTATTTTATTCCAGGTTTTAGGACGACTCTCATTTAAGGGCACCCCCCCCCCCCCCAAGTTTTATGTTTTAAAGATTTGTAGATTTTTTAACCGAATTATGTGAAATTTTGTATTTGTGTTTTCATTGGGTATCAAAGTCCCCATATAAAGGTGCCTCGGTATTTTAGGCACGTTTTCCAACGGAATTAGCCCCAATTTGATATAATAGGGATTCGAATTGGAAATGAAATCTTCCTACCAACAAATTATCAATATTGGTTCGTGTTTTGGGGTAGCCTAGCCTATCCCTCCCTTATTAGGTATTTTGTGTAGTTTGGGCATTGGCTTCAGTCTAATATTTTGATTTCTCATTAGATAGGAAATTATGTTATCGAAATTATTCCATATTGGTACACTTTTTAGGATAACCTCTCAAAGTTCGGCATTTGGTGTTTATAGGCACGTTTTCCAACCGAATTGCCTTCAATCTGATATTTTAATATTATTGGGTAGACAGTCTCCCTACCATAAATTTTTCCTGAGATATTAATACCAACCCACGTTATAGTATAGCTCCTATATAACGGTACCAAAATTTTCCTACAGGATTGAATGTAATTTCGAATTGCGAGGTTTTGTTTCATGCTTAGGACACTTTATACGTAGGTCGGTATTTTTATATCGCCCACATATAAAGATTCATTTGCGTATTTTTAAAGTTTTAAAGATAGTAGTGACTTTAATTTGAAAAATACGCTTGTCGAAAATGTTCGATGACCATCTTTTGACATAAGAACCACATAAAGAGGGACGTGACCCCTTTTCGGTACTATGTAGTGGCGGTAAAAAATCTTAACAGTATGTTTTCAAAATCGGTTTATGATTCTTACATTGCATAAATTTTCGACTGGTAAGGCTCTTTCTAATCCGAAGAGGCCATATAAAAGTCGACCAAGGCGATCGGCCGAGAATATTGCTGCCGTACGAACCAGTGTTGAGAGGTCCCTAAGAACATCCCAAAAACGCCGTTCTCATCAGTTGGGCATGGCTCGGTCCACTTTACAATGGATTATTCGCATTGATTTGCATTTGTTCCCGTACAAAATTCAATTGACGCAAAGAATGTTGCCTGCGGACAAGCCTCGTCGATTGGAATGGGCCCAAAGAGTCATCGAAATGGTCGAAGATGACGAGCAATTTTGGAACAAAATTATCATGTCCGATGAAGCCCATTTCACATTGAATGGGACCGTAAATAAGCAAAATTGCCGTTTTTACGCCACTGAAAATCCTCAGGAGAAGAAGAAGTGTGCAAGAAGTGCCTCTTCATGACGAAAAAGTCACAGTTTTTCTTCCAAAATGAAAATGGACATGCTGTTACCATCAATCAGGAGCGTTATCGCCACATTATGACCAATTTTGTGATTCCAATTATTCGTCGAAAGCGTTTGAGGCAGTTCTGGTTTCAACAAGACGGCGCTCCACCGCACACAAGTCGCATAACAATCGATTTTCTGAAGAATTTGTTTCCGGGCCGTTTGATGTCGAAAATTGGTGATTTGGACTGGCCACCGCGTTCGCCCGATTTGACGCCGCCTGACTTCTTCTTGTGGGGATATTTGAAGTCAAAGGTTTACGTTAACAAGCCAAGGACCGTAGAAGGATAATAATGTGCATATATTCCTTTGTAATAATTGTATCCGAACCTAAAATGGATTCAAAATAAAAGACTCAAATATATAGTCCCCATATTTAGTTTATAGAAGTAATACCATACTACACCACATTTAGTACATTGAATGGGTATTCTACTAAATATAAATTTAATCCATAATAAATTTCATATAGCATTTACAAATATACGCAAAATTTCGTATACTTCCGATCCAAACCGAATTGCGTACAGCACAGCCAAAATTTTATGTACTTATTTCGAAATCTCTCCCCCTACACAAGAATCCCTCAACAAGGCCTTTAATATATTTCTCACAAACAAATACATGTTCACGACGTTTTTATTGTCTCTGCTATGAACAGAAAAATGTAAATGACAGTATTTTAAACAACGAATATACAACAATAATCTATAAAAGTTATGGACAACAAGGTTAAATTTATATTTAACCTCCAATATATCTCAATTCTCCAAAATAGCCTGAGCAAATTTTCTTCAATAATTATGCTTTGTTATATATTCAATGCATTTAAATGACTGTTGTGGTTGAAATTAACCCATTATACCAAATACCACTCTCATGTCAAATATTCACAGAGATTTCATGGCATGACATCTCGATTAATCTATCACAAAGATAAACCGATTGCCATTGAAGGAGGAGAACGAAAATGATAAACCTGTAACTCATGCAACAGTTCTACCGCCACCACCTTCCAATTATTAATGTCATATTCACAGAACTTAGCAATAGGAAGAATATGAAGTTTCATTCTCTTCCATTTCGTTCACGAACAAAAAATTGTAGAATTGAAGTTAATACTGGAAATACTTCACTTTTATCTTTTTTTGTTTTTAAATTGTTCGTTTTCGATTGAGTCGTTCTATGCGAGTGTGTGTGTGTTTTTTTCTGTTTCTGTTTCTTATTCGGTTTCGGTTTTTATGTGATTTTTTTTCTTGAACTCACTTTATTTTACATTTGAATAATTTGCATAACGAAGGAGAAGACAATTGCCAGAGTAAAACGAAGTTGAAAATGAAGTACACTGAAGTGGAACGTAACAATTCATTATAGTTCATAATTCTATGAGATGCGAAAGTACAGGGTGCAAAAGATGCAAAACAATAAGTACCAAATATTTAAATCAGATTTACCATTTGTGTAATGTACTTGGGGCGACAGATAGGAAGTTTAGTTCCATGGAAGTACGAAAACTGGATGTAACATGAATCCTTGTTGTTCTATAATGAAATAGTGGGTCTTTTGATATTGCTGACCAGAAGGTCGTCGAAGAGAAGGATATTTTCTTCTACGGAATAAAAGGAGGTCTTTTATGGAATAGCAGAAGGCCTTCATCTATTGAATTGTAGAAGTTTTTTTCTGTAAAATGTCAGAAGGATTTGTTCTATAAATGAGCAGGAGATCTTCCATAGAATATTAATTAGTCTTCTTCTATAGAAGAGAGCAAGAGATCTTCTTCTTATGATATGATATTCTTCTATAGAAGAAAAGTAGATTTTCTTTTATAGAAGAGCAAGAGATCTTCTTCTATAGAAGAGCAGGAGGTCTTCATTTATAGAAGAACAGAAGGGGTATTTTTCTATAGAGGATATTTTTGTCTTAATCTATAGAACAGGAAGTAATATCCTACAAATGAGCAGGAGGTCTTCTATAAAAAGCAGTGGCCGTCTCCTATAGAAGAGCAGGAGGCCGTCTTCTATAAAGTAGCAGGAGACCATATTATGTGGAACAACAAAAGGTATTCTTGAACAGAAGAACAGTATGTTTTCTTCTATAGAATAACAATAGGTATTCTTTAATAGAAGGACAGTTGGTGTTCCTCTATAGAAGATCAGTAGGTGCTCTTCTACATAAAATCAGGAGGTCTTCTTCTTATAGAAGAGTAGAAGGTTGGTTTTCTATAGAAGAGCAGAACGTCTTATTTTACAGAAGTATTCGTTCTATAGAAGTTTACAAGGCCACCAAAAGTTATTCTGGCGTAGAAAATCAGGAGATATTTTTCTATCGAAGAACAAAGAGGTTTTTCCTTTAAAAGTGAACAGGGGTGTTCTTCTAAAGCAGAACAGAAGATACAAATTCCAATACAAAATAATACTATACTTTAATGTCTTCCATATAAAAGAAAAATTAAATTACTCCTTAAAGTATGCACCACTTATCGTAAATACAATATTGAACCTGTAAGGAAAATCAGTAAAGTCGGACGGGGCCGACTATATGATACCCTTCACCACTTTGGGTATATTCAACAGATGAATCCAAACAGACATCGCATTTTTAAAGGAAAAGTAAAATTAAATTGAATCAATATACATGCCATTCTGCAACCGATACTAAATTTTTCATTTGGTCAGATATAGAAGCTATATCTAAATCTGAACCGATTTTCAGGAAACTTAACACACATCATTATAGACCTAATTTATTACGCTGTGCCACATTTCGTACAAATCGAGAGATATATAAGGACTTTGACGCACCATTTACATTAAATCGGACGAAAATATAAATGGGAGCTATATCTAAATCTGGACCGATTTTCAGGAAACTTAACATACATCATTCTAGACCTAATTCATTACGCTGTGCCACATTTCGTACAAATCGAGAGATATATAGGGACTTTGGTGAACCATTTACCTTAAATCGGACGAAAATATATATGGGAGCTATATATAAATATGAACCGATCTTCAGGAAACTTAACACACATCATTATAGACCTAATTCATTACGCTGTGTCACATTTCGTATAAATCGAGAGATATATAGGAACTTTGGTGCCATATTTACATTAAATCGGACGAAAATATATATGGGAGCTATATCTAAACCTGAACCGATTTTCAGGAAACTTAGCACACATCACTATAGACATAATTCATTACGCTGTGCCAAATTTCGTGCAAATCGAAACATATATATGGACTTTGGTGGACTATTTACCTTAAATCGGACGAAAATATATATTGGAGCTATATCTAAATCTGAACCGATTTTCAGGAAACTTAACACACATCATTCTAGACCTAATTCATTACGCTGTGTCACATTTCGTATAAATCGAGGGATATATAGGGACTTTAGTCCACCATTTACATTAAATCGGACGAAAATATATATGGGAGCTATATCTAAATCAGAACAGATTTTCAGGAAACTTAACACACATCATTATAGACCTAATTCATTACGCTGTACCAAATTTCGTGCAAATCGAAAGATATATAGGGACTTTGGTGCACCATTTACATTAAATCGGACGAAAATGTTTATGGGAGCTATATCTAAATCTGAACCGATTTCCAGGAAACTTAACATACATCATTCTAGGCCTAATTAATTACGCTGTGCCAAATTTCGTGCAAATCGAAAGATTTTTAGTGACTTTGGTGCACCATTTACATTAAATCGGACGAAAATATATGGGAGCTATATCTATATCCCAATTTCAATAAATTTCACCCAAACCGGATCATAAATGCGACCTGTACTTTGTTCACAAAAAATACATGGACGGACGGACAGTCGGACAGACGGACATGCGTAAATCGACTCAGAAAGTGATTCTCTACATATTCTCAAAAGAAACCCTGTGTCTATCTCGTTTCCTTTTGCCTGTTACAAACATATGCACAAAGACATAGTACCCTGTACCACAGTTTGGTGAAGGGTATAAAAAAAATCCACAAATTTATTAATTTTTTGCATTTCTTTTCTTTTTTGCCCCAACCACTACTATCTTTCCTAATTGTATCATTAAATTTAAGAAATATAATATCCAAAACAATTTCAACATCCCTGTATTCTGGGGGGGAAAAATAAAATGAAAATTCACTTCACAATATATCATTAAAAGCGAGCAAGATAGATAGATACTCGTCGTACAACAATTCACTACCAGGTACAAAATATTCTGTGACACATACACACACACAGACACAAACTCACAAACGATATGCCAGTGAATTCGTATGAATTTTGGCATTTGAGATATCTAATTTCAGTGTAAGTTCAGTTTTCCTATGCTAATGATGACTGTGTGGATGATGACGATGATGATGGAGTTGACGATAATGATGAAAAATAATAGCTAAGATGACGTTTTAATCACGAGTGAAGTATATGGCTTGCATTATTCAAACGAATAATATCAACTGTCAAATTTGCATTCTATGCTAGTGGAAAAAAAACAACAACAACAATCATCACTAAGAGACAGACAGACAGACGGACGGACAGGCATACATACTGATGACTTGGAAAGAACACATTTGGCATGGCATACAGCAAACAAACAAACAAAGAATGAATGAATGAATGGAAGGAGGAAAAAGACAAAAAGTTAAAGAACCTTTAAAAAATTTTACATTATGCAATTTCCGTCGCCCTTATGAATGCTATTTAAAAACTTAGCAACAAAAAAGAAACGAAGAACAAGAGGAAGATCATACATAAAACAACAGCAGCAGCAACAACACAACTTTATTGTGTGGCAGACAAATGCTTACTTTTACCTCCTTATAACGGTAAGAGGTCTTCTCGTTTCTTTTCCCTATACTTTTTGCCAAGCCTTTCCATTACACTAATAATTCATGTCCTCAAGTCTTACAGTTATTTGCTCATTGGATCAGGTTAAGAGAGGAACACAACGCAAAGCAACCAAACGGCCATAGCTAAAATGTTAGAATGTCTAATGTCTAAATGGTTTGACTTGTCTGTCCCTCCGTCTCATTCGATGTTTTGGCCCAACACTGCCGGTTTTTCCATTTCCAGTCGTTTCGTTTGGTTTTCTCTGTATTTTTGCTCCAACAGGAACCATAATTCCTAACATTTCGTTTAGCTACCTTGATGTTGGGCCAGCTTGAAATCTAAAGATTCATTACTGTAGGTTAAAACTTGAAACGTGCATTTATTATGCACAGTTATGAAATGCGGGCTATCATACAAATTTTGAGATTCGAGAGGGGTGGAGGACGGGAGTTGTAGGAGGAGGCACTGTGGTTTCTATACAAAAAGTATAGAAAAGAAAATTTTCAATTTGAAGCGCCAATGAGTAGGCAGGGGTAATTTTCCTGTTGAAAAATTAAAAAAAAACAGTTTTCACTTTTCGAATTGGAAAGCCTAAAAGTATGCAATGCACCTACCAGAGGTTGTTCCTGCAGACAATGATGCGGGGTAATTTTCCAAATTGAAAAAAATCTTATGTAGAAAAGTTAAAAAAACCGTATGTTATACAGTTTTCAGTTTTCGAATTTGGAAAGCCTAAAATTATACAGTGCACCTACCAGAGGTTGTTCCTGCAGACAATGATCTTAATGCCTTTATTGAAAGCCTAAAGGTATGCAGAATACACACCAAAAATTTTTAACTTTTTTGAGGTAATCTTTAAAAATTATTTTATGCTCGCCTTTATAGCTGTACGGTTGTCTATCTTTAGACGAGCTGATATGGAGTCGTTCCATAGACGAGCTGATAGGAATAAATTCAGGGACAAGCTGATAGGTGTTGATCCATAAAGGAGCTAAAAGGAGAGCTGGAATAGAGTATATTTATGGACGAGGTGACTGGGATTTATCGATTAACGATCTTAAACATCGACGTTACAGATGACGGTATTAATAAAAACAAGTGAAAAAGCGTTATGTTCGGCCGGGCCGAACTTTGGATACCCTCCACCATAGATATACTGACAGGTACTAGAAATGAAAATATAGGGGACATACCAAAAAGTGGACCTATACCGACATTTCTAAAAAAGAATTATGTAAACAAAAATAAAAAATTCAGAAATTTTTAATGGATAATTATACCTTCAGATTTATCACTATTGAGGGTGTATACACTTTAACACGGTGAAAATGTGGCTAATCGAAATATTGGTTGTAGACCCCATGTTTCTTTGGACCAAATCCGTTTAAAAAAATTAGATTTCATCCAAACTTTGTCCATCTTATAATTTCTTCCAATCTTAATTCAAATTCGAAAATGGGGAATATCGGTCCACTTCTTCTGGAACCTCCATACAGGGGCTTGGTCTAAATGCAGGTTATAGTTCATTATCGAACCTTACGTTCTACTTGTTTATCTCGATATCCTCCACAGGTGAAATGATTTCATCAGAGACTTAGAACCAAACTCAAAACGCGGAATAAATCAGATAATAATTTTAATATAAAAAAGGGGGGTTATATGAGGACGAATATTAATAATTTTTGGTAGGGAGATTTGGTACCATATACGACTACAAAATACCAATTTGCAGCAAATTCGGTTGAAAAACGCGCTCAAGAACCCCAAAATACTGAAAATTTGGGGTATCCTTATATGGGGGCTATCTGAAAAAATGGACCTATATTCATAATTTTTTGTGGAGAGATTTGGGACCTATTAAGAACTCAAAATACTAAATTACAGCTAATTCGGCGGAAAAATACGATCAAAATCCCCAAAATACTGAAAATTAGGAGGTACCGTTATATGGGGGGTACCAGAAAGAGTCGACCTATATTTATAATTTTTTGTTTTTTGTGGAGACATATAGTACCCAATAAGAACCAAATGTACCAATTTTCAGCGAATTCGGTTGAAAAACGCG
>NW_026879541.1:0-27732 GCF_032173495.1 Musca vetustissima | reverse complement strand
TACCCTTACAATAGCATGTCAATGTTCCCTCGAAGGAACATGACTTTCTACAACCTATGATGAATTTAATTTCATTTGTGTCGATTTAGAGTCGTCTGCGATGAGACAAATTTATGGAAAACGATGTATAGGAAAATTGATACACACTATTCGTTACGCCGCACTGTTAAAAATTTAATTTCAATCAGACACCCATTCGAAATCCATATGGAAGCTATGGCTGCATTAGCACCAATTTCAATAAAACGCAATAACGTCATTCAAATCTCAATTTTATACGATGTGCAAAATTTCGTGTTAATCGGACAAACATTAGGAGTTTGGTGCACCATTTATGTAAAAACGGACAAAAATATATATGGGAGCTATATCTAATTTTGAACCGATTTTTCCCAATTTCAATAGGGTTCGTCCTATTGAGTGAGCTGTGACAAATTTCATCCAAATCGGATCATAAATGCGACCTGCACTTTGTTTACAATTTAACATGGACAGACAGACGGACGGACATGCATAAATCGACTCAGAAAGTGATTCTATGCATATTCTCAGAAGGAACCATGTGTCTATCTCGTTTCCTTTTGCCTGTTACAAACATATGCACAAAGACATAATACCTTGTACCACAGTGTGGTGAAGGGTATACCATTTACGCTTTTGGTCTGCATTGAAAACTTGGTTTTTAAAAATCCACGCCTTTTTAAAAATTTATTTCGAAATTTCAAGCCTTACTATAGTCGCTCAACATTTAATTTTAAAAAATTATATTAATTATTTTGTGCTCAAATCTGAAAATATTTACCATATGTATGTATGATCCATTGTATAACTCATGAGACATACATTTCATAAATGTTAATGTTTTTCCAAAACCATAACTCATGTAATTGCATTTGACTTTCTTGTTTTTGGTGCCTTTGGTTTTTGCTGTGACTGTAATTTAAATATTTAATTCAGACCACAAAAACAAGAGCAAAAAATACGGAACAGCTTTTACACGTTCTTATGTTCGTTAGAAACCATTTGTTTTTACCAGTTAGCATATTTTTGCCCCCATCTCAATTTTTTTTTTCAGAAAAATTTTCTTGTGCCAACTGTTGTAGAAAAAGAAAGCAGGGCTCTTTGCCAAGAACAAGGGTTTATGCTGTAATACAAATTATTTTTCAACAGCAGATGTTTCGTGTAAGTGTGTCGGAAATGTCTGACTGCAAGTGGTTGATTATCTCGTCGTGTGCAGATTTTTTCTTCAAATCCTTTACTCTTTCATTTTTACTGAATGTCTGTCGTTCTGCCAGTCTGTTTGTCCTCCAGCCTTGAGTCCGAGTTTAGCATTCATTTAAAACAGTCAGATATAATTATTCATTAAGACAACAAGTTGTGCTTGAATCAACTTCAAATGACAAACTAACAATGAACTCAAGTGGGGCAGGGCATGCAAAGACGATCGCCCTCTCATCTACTCCAAAATGGAAAAAAGGGAATAGATGGCCATTTTATAGTAGATGCAACGTCGCTCAATATACAACAAAAATTAAAAAAAGAAGCCGTCCAAGATGAATTCGAAAATAAGATTTAAAAGGGACATTTAGAAAAAACTTAACAAAAAGTTTAGTTCGAAACAAATTTTTGAAAAAAATGTCCTACATATTTTTGTCACTAAGTCGCTCGAATTCGTTCTTTAAGAATTTTCCAAAAGCAGGCTATAAGGCCTTCTAATGCCTTCACCATTTTATTAAAAATCGAAAATCAGGACCTTCTCTGAAATTTTGTAAAAAATACCTCTTCCTAACAACTTTCCCTAAATTTCCTTTCTCTTAATTTTCTCTCAAAACAGTTTCCCTTTTTTCAAAAATTATTTTTTTATCTCGAAACTTTGTCGTATTTTTCTATCCTTCCCTTTTCCTGTCTTTCTAATTTCTTTTTTATAAATCCTTACAGTTTCGAACTGTAAACGACTTGCAATAAAAATGACATAATTTGTTTCTACCACTACGACTGCTGTCATCCCTTTGGCGATAATCGTTTCATCTTTTGGGCGTTAAGGAAAACAAATAGCAATGCGAACAGAAATGAAACGACGGAATAAAAAATACAAAAACGAATTCATTTCTGTTGGCCCTTCACCACACTGTGGTACAGGGTATTACGTCTTTGTGCATATGTTTGTAACAGGCAAATATAATGGAGATAGACCCATGACTCCTTTTTAGAATATGCATAGAATCACTTTCTGAGTCGATTTATGCATGTCCGTCCGTCCGTCTGTCCATGGTAAATTGTAAACAAAGCACAGGTCGCAGTTTTGATTCGAATTGGATGAAATTTGGCACAGCTCATTTATTTGGCCCAAGGTCGAACTCTATTGAAATTGGGAAAAATCGGTTCAGATTTAGATATAGCTCCCATATATATTTTCGTCCGATTTTATGTAAATGGTGTACCAAAGTCCCTATTAATCTTTCGATTTGCATGAAATTTGGCATGACGTGCTGAATTGAGCCTAGAGTGACGTCTGCCATGTTTTGTGAAAATCGGTAAAGATTTAGATATATCTCCCATATATAGTTTCGTCCGATTTTTTGTAAATGGTGCACCAAAGTCCCTATTAATCTTTCGATTTGCATGAAATTTGGCATGACGTGCTGAATTGAGCCTAGAGTGACGTCTGCCAAGTGTCGAAAAAATCGGTCCTGATTTAGATATAGCTCCCAAATATAGTTTCGTCCGATTTTATGTAAATGATGCACCAAAGTCCCTATTAATCTTTCGATTTGCACAAATTTTGGAATAGCGTACCGAATTGAGCCTGAACAAAACGTACTGAAATTAGAATAACCTAATCGTGACAAGTGACAAGAAATCGGTTCATATTTGGATATAGCTTCCATATATATATTCGTCCGATTTTAAGTAAATGGTGAATTAAACTCTTCATGTTTTTCAGATTGACATGAAATTTTGCTTTACTTACTTAGCTAGCTTGTTACAGAACGGTTGTTCCATAAGCCGAGCTTAAAAAAGATTTCCAAGCGCGTCGGTCTTGTGCGCAAGTCCACCAATTTGGAAGACCACGTTCCAAGATGTTGTTTTCTACTTGGTCTTTCCATCTGATTCGTGGCCTTCCCCTTCTACGGGAACCATCAGTAGGCTCATTGTTATATGCCTTTTGAGCTGGGGCGTCTTCATTCATCCGCACAACATGGTCTAGCCACCGTAGTCGCTGCAGCTCAATACGACTGAATATGTCGATGTCCACGTATAAATTGTAAAGCTCCTGGTTCATTCGACGCCGATATTCACCGTCGACGCAGATCGGCCCGTAGATCTTTCGGAGAATTTTTCTCTCAAACGCCCCAAGAGCTGCCTCATCTGCTTGCGCAAGTACCCATGCTTCAGATCCATATAACAGTATTAGCGTCTTGTAGAGTGTGAGTGTGGTCTGGCGGGGGGTGGCATTGTTTCTAAACTGCTTACTTAGACCATAGTAGCATCTGTGGGCCAACACTATCCTTCTCCGAATTTCAAAATTTATGTCATTTGTTTTATTTATGGCGGTACCGAGGTATATAAAGTCTTTAACTACCTCGAAGCTGTAGTTCTCAAGTTCCACAGTTGGTCCATGAAATTTTGCACATCGTACAAAATTTAGCATAGAGTACACGAATGACATGTTTATTAATTGATCTTAGTCGATTTACATATTTTAGTTCACCCAATTTCATGTTAAAGGTCCTGTTTAATATACCCATAGTGGTGAAGGGTATCATATAGTCGGTCCCGTCCGACTTTACAACTTTCCTTACTGGTTAAAAATAACATTTCAAAATCGTGGATTTTTTAAAATTAAATTTTTAAAGATTGGGTTTTTGGACTATACTCTGGCGTGTTTTTTTTTAAATTTTAAAAATAAGCTCGTGTGTTTTTAATGATTTATTTAAAATCGATTTTTTCTGCATATCTTCTTTTTCAAATTCATTCCTTGCCTGTGTATCCCCAATATAATAAAAGCCCTTCAATTGGCAATAACCTCTTCCAGCGTACATCAAATGTAAGGACAATGTTTCATTACATTTATATAAATTGTATCGTCGTTGTGTCTCCTTTTTTGTGTCCTCCCATCTCCCATGGTATCCTTTAGTTACCTTTAAAATGTAATATTTCCTTATATATCCTTATTCGGTATTTATTATTATTTAATATTATATTTATCCTTTATCGCATGACAGCACTCGTGTTTAATAACCAACCACCAAAGAGAAGATGTCGTCCTTATACGAGTGTCCTTTTTCGTTGGTTCTCATTCACCATCCACCCACTTTTATCCCCAACCATTTCGTTCTTATGACAAGCAATATAAAGTTTTTCTTGTATGCTGGTTGAAAACTGGCTAACAATGGCTGGCTGGTTGCTTGGATGGATGCGTTGAAAGGATGAGTTGTCATCTGGCTTGTATATTAAATATAAATTTGTAACCATGATAAAATATTACAACACTTCTTTTTCAATACCTTATGAATGGTGTGAATGGTGAGATAATGGGAAACAATGAAGATAAAAGTTTTAAAATAATCGAAAATGTAACAAAATAAAAGTGTGATAGGAATTTTCAAAAGAAGTGATGAAGACAGCCATTGAAAAAAAATGGTCTAATTTTCTACATGACTTTAAACAATGTTTTTTTTTTTTAAATCCTCGCCTATTATTGACCTCATCGCCTAGTATGGGATCTTAAAAAATTGTCTTAGAAAATACACGACCTCTACTGGACTTCACAATATTTTTATAAAATCCACGCCACATCACGATCTTAAAAAAACACGCCTTCTACTGTACCTTTACAAATTACTTCTACTATTATTGGACCTCCAACATATTTTTTTAATCCAAGTGTTCAGCTGGACCTTAAAATTTATTTAGTTTTTTTATTTCACACCTTCTACTGGATTCTAAAAACATATTTAAACCAGTAAGGAAAGTAGTAAAGTCGGACGGGGCGACTATATGATACCCTTCACCAGGATAATTAACATGAAATTGGATGAAATAAAATATGTAATATTTATCTAAATGTGAATCTACCTAGATCTATCCATAAAGTATGTAAATATAACTAGGTCATCCGTTGGACTATGTCTGTACTTCTACAAAACTCAACTACATAATTCTATGCTCAATTTTGTAAGTTGTGCAAAATTTGATGTCAATTGACTAACATGAGGAGTTTGATGCCCAATTTACTTGAAATCGGGCGAAAATATATATGGAAGCTCTATCCAAATATTAAGCGATTTCAAATAAACTTGTCACAGATTAGGTTATACTAATTTCAGATCGTTTTGTTCCTATCAGGCTATTGGTTCCTTGGTGCGTCAATTACTTAAAATCAATATATAATAAAAGGGAGCTATATAGAAATCTGGACTGATTTTCTCGAAACTTGGCAGACATCACTCTAGGCTCAATTCAGTACATTATGCTAAATTTCGGGCAAATCGAAGGATATATGGGGACATTGGTGCACCATTTATATGAAATCGGACGAAACTATATATGGGAGCTATATCTAACTAAGGACCGATATTCACGAAACTTGGCAGACATCACTCTAGGCTTAACTCAGTACGATATGCCAAATTTCGTGCAAATCGAAAGATATAAAGGGACTTTGGGGGCACCATTTACATGAAATCGGACGAAACTATATATGGGAGCTATATTTAAATCTGGACCGATTTTCTCGAAACTTGGCAGACATCACTCTAAGCTTAATTCAGTACGAAATGCCAAATTTCGTACAAATCGAAAGATATAAAGGGACTTTGGGGCACCATTTACATGAAATCGGACGAAACTATATATGGGAGCTATATCTAAATCTGGACCGATTTTCTCAAAATTTGGCAGACATCACTTAACTCAGTACGATATGCCAAATTTCGTGCAAATCGAAAGATATATAGGAACTTTAGTACACAATTTACCTCAAATCGGACAAAAATATATATGGGAGCTATATCCAAATCTGAACCGATTTTAACGAACCTTTGCACACATCATTCTAGACCTAATTCATTACGCTGTACCAAATTTCGTGCAAATCGAAAGATATATAGGGACCGTTTACATTAAATCGGACGAAAATATATATGGGAGCTATATCTAAATCTGAACCGATTTTTCCCAATTCCTTGGGCCGAATTAGTGACCTATGCCAAATTTTATCCAATTTGGATTATAAATGCTACCTGTACTTTGTTTACAATTTAACATCGACAGACAGACGGACGGACATGCATAAATCGACTCAGAAAGTGATTCTATGCATATTCTCAAAAGGAACCATGTGTCTATCTCGTTTCCTTTTGCCTGTTACAAACATATTCACAAATATATAATACCCTGTACCACAGAGTGGTGAAGGGTATAAAAAGCCACTAGTTTTACTGGACTTTTAAGAAATATTTTTTCAAGATTCCAAGGATTCTACTGTCGCCTAGTATTGGATCTTAAAAAATTGTCTTACAAAATATACTACCTCTACTGGACTCCAAAACATTTTTACAAAGTCCACGCCTTCTACAAGGACCTTAAAAAAACTACGACTTCACTGGACCTTTAAAAAATACTTCTCCTACTATTGGACATTACAATTTATTTATTTTTTTTTTTTAATTTCACGCCTACTGCACCTTAAAAACATTTTTCAAAAACCCACCTCTTTGCAAAAATTCACGACCATTCATAGACTTTGAAATATAATATATATGTTGTAAAATGTTATTAGTTTTTGGTTAGAATTTTATGATTATCTTTTTCCTTATGTATTTTATTACTTAAGTATACGTTATTAATATTAAGTATAGGTCCACATAAATTCCAATTAAAATTAAATATACGTTACACCACATCTTTGTGTTGTTGGTTTTTCTCTGTGCTCCAATTTTTGTCCTTGACATGATACTATAACTCAAAATACCAAACTCTAAAAGTGTATGAAGATGTCAGGGGCGTGGAAAATATTTAGAATATGAGAGAAGCTAAAATTATCTCTGTGTGTTTTACATATAGTTTTTTTTTTTTATTATTGCAAAATTATATAAATTATATTTTTTTAATTCTATAATGTTTCCTTACAAATTTTCTCTCTACCCCCTTGACCCAACATCCATGTTTAGCAATTAAGAACTGAGCGTTTTTTTATGCTTCTTGTGGTTTTTGCAAAGAAGAGGAAAATTGTGTTATTAAATAGAATTAAATCTACATAGTCATGATTACCATGTATGCGCAAATTATATACCCATACTCAACACAAACACACTTACATATGCCCACACTTAGGCATACTACCCTGCCTGCCGTATGTGTGTGGTGGTGTTAGTGTTGACCTAAAATGCACTGCTCGTTTGGTTTGGACCTCATCGTCTGATTTCTTTTTGGCGCAACACATCTGCAGCAAATATGAGGGGTTTTGTGTTTGAACTTCAGTTCCCTCTCAGACCCTCCTCTGTCGGTTGCGCCATTTGGTCGCACGAAAAACTGAGGAAATTTTGTTGTTTTTGTTGCTGTTATTTGTGGTTCGTATATTAATTACAAATGCCATGGATATGTTTAATTATTTCATTACACAGTAAAACCCACAAGAAGCACAGAACCAGTTCAGAGATTTTTCAATTAAAAATTGTATATTCTCCAAGGGCAAAATGTTTTCATAAGAAATGTGACTGAAAAGACTTAATGCAGGGCACTTAAAAATTACAAAAAAAAAAAGGACCGCCTATGGCGGGTATTAAAAATTAAAAAAAACTGTTTTATGATGTATATTTAAAAAAAATATATTTAAAAAAAAAACCAGACCTATTGTATGATCCGAAAAATTTTTTTTGAAAATTCTCCAATGAGTTCGCCTTTAAAAAATATAATAAAATAATAATATTCCTTTAATGTGTGCTAAAAATTTTTTTTTAAAAATCCACGACGGATACTAAAAAATCTGGGTCAATTAAAGGTCATTGGGAAAATATATTTAAAACATTCTTTTTCAAGTTACTCTGCTTATTTTGTTCTAATAATTATTAGGTTAGGTTTCTATTAAAATTTCATTGGAACAATCAAACTGTTAATTTCCTAATGATAAATATTAATATTCTCTTCAATTGTTGTCCATAACTTTTATATTACCCCTAAAACTTTTTGTAAATAAAAAATAAAAATTGTTAAAAACTCTCCGTCATAGCCATAAACAAAGAGCTTTCAATATCCTGCAAGCTGTAACTTTATGTTTATAAACAATTTTTTGTTTAACATAAATAGTTTCATAAGTTTTTTGCAACAAATTTATTGTTGTTGTGAAATCTGTTACCAAACTGCTGAATAAGTAATGTTGCATCATATTGTTGATATAAACCAATATAAAACAGTAAGGAAAGTAGTAAAGTCGGACTGGGCCGACTATATGATACCCTTCACCACTTTGGGGATATTCTACATATGTATCCTAGCATATGTCGTCTTTTCTAAGGAACATTGATATGAAATTGAATGAAATTAAATATGGGATCTTTATCTATAAGTAAACAGACTAACATCAATTCAACACATGCCAACCTATTCCATTCTTTGTAAATAGATTTAAAGCAAATTTTACACGCGCTGTTTAAAATGTATCAATAAGGCACCCATTGATTATTTGGTGTACAGTCAACATGAATAGCTCGAAATTATATATAGGAGCTATTCGATATCTAAATCTGAACCGAATTCAAGGAAACTTGATAGAAATTAAGTTTTATTATTTTCAATTATTTGTCAATCGGTATGGGCCTTTAGTGCACCATTTACCTAAAATCGGACCAAAGTATATATAGAAGCTACATGTAAATCTGAACCAAACTTGACACACGAAAAGTTATAGTAACAGTACATTGTACAAAATTGTGTGCCGATCACCCAGTCTTTGGGTATTTAGTGCACAATTTAAATTAAATCGGTCGAAAATATATATTGAAGCTATATCTAAACCGATTTCTACGAAATCATTCTGGACCTAATTCAGTACCCTATGCAAATTTCGTGCAAATCGAAAGATATATAGGAACTTTGGAGGCCCCATTTACCTTAGATAGGACGAAAATATGTATGGGAGCTATATATAAATCTGACCCGGTTTTCTCGAAACTTGGCACACGTCCTTCTCAATAAACTATGCAAAATTTCGTGTAAATCGAAAGATATATAAGGACTTTGGTGCACCATTTACATAAAATCGGACGAAACAATATATGGGAGCTATATCTAAATCTGAACCGATTTTTCCCAATTTCAATAGGGTTTGTTATCGGGCCAAATAAGTGAGCTGTGCCAAATTTCATCCAAATTGGATCATAAATGCGACCTGTACTTTGTTTTCAATTTAACATCAACATCATTTTACAAAAATTAAATTCACCTCCTATACAGAACCTTAATTTTATTTTAAATATACATGCCTTTTATGGGTCCATGAAAAACTGTGTAAATAAATTAGAGCCTCTTACAGCAGATAGAAACAATATTTTAAAAAATACTTCCTCAATATATCTTAACAGTATTCTTAAAAAATCTTCACATCATCTTCACTGGAAATTATTTTTTAAATTTCTGAATCTATTACTTTTCCCAAAGAAATCCATGAATTTTAAAGCTCTTATAAACCATCTAAAACAATATTTTCAAAACAACCACGCCTCTTGTAAGTCATTTCATTTCCCTTTATACACTAGTTCAAAATCTTGTCAAAAGGTTTCTATTAAAATTTCATTAGAACAATCAAACTGCAAACTTTCCTAATGATAAATATGAATATTCTACTTCAATTGTTGTCCAGAGCTTTTACATACCAAAACATTTTGTAAATAAAAAATTTGTATTTGTAGTTTAATTCTCTCCATCATAGAGAGAATGCTGTTTGGTGGAGAATAATTATCTCCACCAAACACTTATTGTTGCTGTGGTAGATGTTACTAAACTGCTGAATAAGTATTGTTGCATCATATAGTTGATAGAAAATAATATAAAAAGATATTCTGATTAAAAATGAAAATATTTTTAAAACCCCTCACCTTCTAGCGGACGTTAAAAAATTAATTTAAAAAAATCCACGCCTTTTAAATGCCTTTTTAGGCGATGGAAGCCTTTGCAGGCCATAAAATGCTTAAACTACGATAGAAGCCTTTAAATGCCTTAAAATTTCTATTTTAGGCGGTAGAAGCCTTTACAGGCCATAAAATGCCTTTTTGGGCGATATAAGCCTTTAAAGGCCTTAAAATGCTGTTTTTAGGCGATATAAGCCTTTAAAGGCCATAAAATGCTTTTTAGGTGATAGAAGCCTTTAAGGCCTTGAAATGCCTATTTTTGAGAAGATAGAAGCCTTTAAAGGCCTTAAAATGCCTTTTTTAGGCGATAGAAGCCTTCAAAGGCCTTAAAATGCCTTTTTTAGGCGATAGAAGACTTTAAAAGGCGATAGAAGCCTTTAAAGGCCTTAATATGCCATTTTAGACCATAGAAAATTAAAATGCCTTTTTAGGCGATAGAAGCCTTTAAAGACCTTGAAATGTTTTTTTTTTTTTTGAGACGATAGAAGCTTCTAAAGGCCTTAACATGCCTTTTTAGGCCTTTAAAGACCTTAAAATGTCTCTTTTAGGCGATAGAAGCCTTTTTTAGGCGATAGATCTTAAAAAATCATTTTTAAAAAATCCACGTCTTCTACTGGACATTAAAAATCCACGACTTCTACTTGACCTTAACAATTATTTCGCCTATTTAGAGTTCCGTAAAAAGTTTCAGCAATATTTTTAAAATATCCACGCCTATTGTAAAACCAATAGTTTTCCCCAAACAATAGTTAATAACAATTACACCCACACCACTTCAACCTGCCAACCATATTTGACTTGTGGCTGGCTAAATAAACTCTCTACCGAAGTGGGTCAAGCGTGTAAAAGAGTTATTTAAAAGAAGACAAGTGCCTAAAATTGTGAAGCACTTACACGAAAGTAAACATAAGAAGCCAGAAACATGTCAGGATAAATGAGTCCTTATGCATGTACACCTTCAGAACCTTACATTCAACTAGATTTAAAAAAATTGCTGGTTAGGAAAGGAATACTAGAAGGAGAGGAGAGAATACTAGCAGGAGAGGAGAAATAATACACAGGACTACAAAAAAAGTATATTAGAGGAACATGTATCTGGAAGGGTAAAAATATTATGACTCATAATGCATAAAGGGCTCCCTATGTTCCTATTATTCCCCAGAATCTTTCCTTTGTCCCTATTATCCCTTCAATTCTTTTTGGATTGCCAATATTAGTTCCAAACACAAATATGTCGACCTGTGTCAAACACTTTTGACTCACTTAAATGAGATGTTTGTTATATAAGCGTGTAAATAGGTTTATAGGCCCATGTACCTGTATGCGCCTCTTAGTGGGTGGGTGTTTGTTTGTAGAGGTGTGGAAGCTTAAGAAGGCAAAGCAAATGTCTACAGGAAACAGAAACCTCATAAATGTTCAAAAGGTTTTTTTCATTTCTAATATGAATTCATGGGGCCACCAGTCCCAGTCCCACCCACTAAACAGCCAGCCAACCCACTCCATCCCTCTATGGTTCTGCCGGGCTGTAGGTTATATTTACTGCCTGCAGACATTCTTAAGAATTTGCAATAAAGCTGTCCAAAAGCCGCTGGTTGTTTGTAAAGGGTAAATGAGTGCAAGTGTGAAGAAAAGTTTTGTGTAGAAGTGTGGAAGGGGTGTGACAGGGGGAAAGACTTATGGGCTATATAGTAAAAAAAAACATCATATAATAAAAAACAGAAAAATTGGGGTTGTTTATTTGACAAATGGTGTTGTGTGTTTGACATGGGAAATTGTTGGCAACACAATTTTAAAAAAGTTTAAACATTTTCATTTCAGACAATTAAGTTTTAAAGAAATTTTAAAATAAAACTATTTAAAAGATCCACGCCTTTTATAGGATCCCTGAATGTATTTTTAAAAAATCTACGCCTATTGTAGGGCTCATAAAAATATTTTTAAAAAATCCAGTCCAATTCTCAGACCACAAAGAATATTTTTAAAAAATCCACGCCTATTGTATACCCCTAAAAACATTTTTATTAAAAAAATCCAAGCCGAAATTTTTTTCACTCCCATTGTTTGGCGTAAAAAAGATAATTATTAAAAAAATCCAAGATTAAAAATAAAAGAAGTCTTGGCGAAAAACAAAACACACACATCCTGACAGGAAATGAAGAACGACAGCTGACAGTATCTCTAGCTAAACCAGTTATTTGTATTTAATATTCCGTCAGTCAGCAAGGCATGTTAATGGAAATGTCAGAAAAATTAATTGTGAAAGCCCAGTCATTACTTAGTAAAAAAACAAAGAACATGAAAAAGAAAACAGTAATAAAAACGAAGGCAATGAAAGTAACCCTTTTTCCATTTGCCTTGCTTTGTTCAGTCCTGAGTTAAGCTATGGTGTTCTGTTCCCCCCTTTCATTGCCTTTAAATAATGAATAGAAATGACATGTAAAGTTAACTGTAACGTAATTTTAATGACATGTCAAAACATGAAACACCACCAAGGATAAGAAAATAAAATGTAATAAATTTTAATTTAGTTCTTTCGTAAGGACGAAGAAGAAGGAAACACAGAGGCATCATGGAGGATAATGAATGCTAAAGGATTTTTGCTTTAAACCTATATAAATCTGCATTAAATCTGTGAACAGAAAATTTTTCTATGATAACGGAAAAATCGGCCTACAAAGGGTTAAGAATATTTTTACGGGAACTTGAAAATGTGAGGATTTTTTTTTTTTAATATTTCTAAGGGACCCTCAATAGGCGAGGATTTCATAAAAGTATATTTAATCATACCTTCAATAGACGTGTATTCTTTAAAAAATATTTTTTAAAGACCAACAAGAGCCTTGGATTTATATACCCTTCACCACACTGTGCTACAGGGTATTATGTCTTTGTGCATATGTTTGTAACAGGCAAAAGGAAACGAGATAGACACATGGTTCCTTTTGAGAATGCGCATAGAATCACTTTCTGAGTCGATTTATGCACGTCCGTACGTCCGTCCGACTGTCTGCCCATGTTAAATTGTAAACAAAGTGCATTTATTATCCGATAGAGATGAAATTTGGCACAGATCATTTATTTGGCCCATGGACGAACCCTTTTGAAATTGGGAAAAATCGGTTCAGATTTAGATATAGCTCCCATATATATGTTCGTCCGATTTTTTGCAAATGGTGCACCAAAGAGTCAAATTTAGGCCTAATGCCACGAAATTTTGCAGAACGTATAGAAGGTGGAATAGACTAACGTGTGACAAGTTTTATTGAAATCGGTTCAGATTTATATATAGCTCCCATATATATGTTCGTCCGATTTTTTGCAAATGGTGCACCAAAGAGTCCAATTTAGGCCGATTGGCATGTAATTTTGCACAACGTACCGAACTTAGGATAGACTAACGTGTGTCAACTTTTATTGAAATCGGTTCATATTTATATATAGCTCCCATATATATGTTCGTCCGATTTTTTGCAAATGGTGCACCAAAGAGTTAAATTTAGGCCTAATGCCACGAAATTTTGCAGAACGTACTGAAGTTAGAATAGACTAACGTGTGCCTACTTTTATTGAGATCGGTTCATATTTATATATAGCTCCCATATATATATGTTGGTCCGATTTTTTGCAAATGGTGCACCATCTTATCGAAATGGTTCTGGGTTAACCGTTATAAGGGGGATGCTCGAAAAAGTGGACCGATATTAATAATTTTTAGTGGAGATATTTGATACGTGGACCGATAAAGCTCATCTTCGGACCACCAGACAAGAGACAAATTTATGCAACATTTTGGCGATCTACCTCAATTCGTTTAGACCCAAATTGACTACAACAGAAAGACAGAGAATTTTACGCTGATCAAGAATATATATACTTTATACAAATATACCCTGTTATTGATCGTTGAGTTAAGTCGGTTCACATATAGACACAGATCACATATTTAACTTAGTCGAATTTCGTGTCAATGGTCCTTCAGAAATTCAAAGTCTTTAAGGATGTATTTCTTGAATATAGCCAAAGTGGTAAAGAGTATTATATAGTCGGCCCCGTCCGACTTTACAACTTTCCTTACTGGTTTAAAAAAATATTTTTGAGGTCCATAGAATGGGCGTGCACTTATTAAACCTATTTCTGAGGTCCTTAGAATTGGCGTGGATTTATAAAAAATATTTTTGAAGTCCTTATAGTCGGCATGGGTTTATTAAAAATATTTTTGAGGTCCTTAGAATGGGCGTGGATTTATTAAAAACATTTTCGAGGTCCTTAAAATGGGCGTGGATTTATTAAAAACATTTTCGAGGTCCTTAGAATGGGAGTGGATTTATTAAAAACATTTTCGAGGTCCTTAGAATGGGCGTGGATTTATTAAAAACATTTTGGAGGTCCTTAGAATGGGCGTGGATTTATTAAAAACATTTTGGAGGTCCTCAAAATGGAAATTTTGGATTTTTTTTAATATTTCTGAAATTTTGTTAAATATCCTTTTTGTTAATATTTACCTTAAATATCCTGAAATATTTAATTCCATATTTTTGTTCTTACCTGAAAAGAAAGAAAAAAATTAAATTTTAAATTAATTTTCAGTATTCAATTATGTGTTGAATGGAAAAAATATAATTTCAGTTTATTTTATTTAGCCACACAAATAATATTTTTAATTAAAGTTTCCCAAATTTTCCCCCGCCAACCATTCATACAGCTCAGCATCAGCCACTTTTGTTACAGAACAAATGTCAATTCCGTTTCACAGAAGTATTTCAATAAAAACAAGAGCGAAGTTGTATTAACTTTTTAGTAGTTTTCTTCTTCTTCTTTATTTGGTTATGTAAATCGGAGAGGGTGGAGAAATGGTGAAAATGTGAAAGAGGAAACTTTTTAAGAAAATTGAGCAGGATCTTTGGGTAGGTCAGTTCTTGAGCAACTACACACGAAGGAGGTGGTATATCGAAGTCCTTTGATTTTCCTTCAACGGAGTTAAAAAAAATCCAACTAAAGGCTTAAAGCCGAAATCTTTCTTTTCCTCCTCGACTTTAATTCATTTCCTTGTAAATCCTTTTTCTTCATCATAATTCCTCTCTTGTCGGATATTTCAGCAACGCTTATCTCTGGAGCAAAATTTTCACTTTATTAACATTAATTCATAATAATGATTTTTTTTCTTTTGCTTTTCGTTTCATTTTAATGCCACTTAACGGACAAACAAGTTGCCAGGCATGAGCAGAGGTCTTGTAGGACAGGATGGCTGGATGCCATCCAGAGCATCCTGTGTGCTGCTTGCTGTAGGGTTGCAGAGGTTAATTTTGCTGTCTGCTATTGGATTCTTAACACAATCTTCTTCAGAATGAGGAAAACGAAATATTTTGCATAGTAATTAAATTTTTTTTCGCACAGAAACACATTATACGTATTTTCTTTCCCAAGCACATGTGTAAGCTATTTAAGTTTTGTTTGGGATAATGTGTAAAGGAGAGGGATGGGGTGAGTGTGTGCGTTGGCATTCAACGTTATAGTAATGTAATGGATATTTCATGGTTTTTTTGTTTGCTCTGTCGGAATGGAATTAAAGATGTGTTAACTCAGCAGATTTTGTTTGGCTGGAAGTCAATTGGAGGAATTTATTTGGTTGCAGGATTGAAAAAAGATTTCTGAATGATAAAGCCTGGAAAAAAATTTACGAAAATCCACGCCTTTTCCTAAAAAATGCCTGATTTTGAAATTGAAGAAAATCGGATCAGATTTAAATATAGCTCCCATATATATTCTTGGATATCCTACATATTCTTGGATTTGCACGAAATTTGGCATAGCGTACTGAATTAAGTCTAGAACTATGTGTGTAAAATTTCGTGAAAATTGTTTCGTCCGATTTGAGGTAAATGGTGCACCAAAGTCCCTATATATCCTTCGATTGGCACGAAATTTGGCATAGTGTACTGAATTGAGTCTACAATGGTGTGTATTAAGTTTCGTGGAAATCGCTTCGGATTCAGATATAGCTCCCATATATATTTCCGTCTGATTTTATGTAAATGGTGCACCAAAGTCCCTTTATATCCTTCGATGAGCACGAAATTTGGCATAGCGTACTGAATTGAGCCCGGAATGATTTGTGCTAAGTTTTGTGCAAATCGATTCAAATTTAGATATAGCTCCCATATATAGTTTCGTCTGATTTTATGTAAATGGCGAACAAGTCCGTATATATCATTCGATTTGAACGATATTTGGTATAGAGTACTGAATTAGGTTCAGAATGATGTATGCTAAATTTCGTGAAAATCGGTTCAGATTCAGATATAGCTCCCATATATATTTTCGTCCGACTTTTGGTAAATGGTGCACCAAACTCCCAATATTTGTCTGATCAAGGCAAAATTTTGCACAGCATACTGAATTAGGTCCAGTTTGATGTCTGTGAAGCTTTGTTGAAATCGGTTTAGATTTAGATATAGCTCCTGTATATAGTTTCGTCCGATTATATCTAAATTATGCGCCAAACTCCCAAGGATTGTCCGTGTGAGGCCAAATTTTCCACAGCGTATGTCCATATTGAAGTATGCGATGTGTTATGGAAATCGGTTCAGACTTACATACACCTCCCATATATAGTTTCGTCTATATATCAAAATTTTGCACAGAGTGCTGAATGATGTATTGGCTGATATATGCTAAGATTTTTTGAAATCGGATCAGATTTATATATAGCTTCCATATACATATAGTTTGGTCTGATTTCATATACCAAACTCTAATTATTTTACCGATTAAAGCAACATTTTTCACAACGTACTGAAATAGCTCCATATTGATGTCTGTGAAGTTCAGATTTGGATATAGCCCGCATATATAGATTCCTCAGATTATACGTAAATTTCCGACTGACTGACAACAACAATGGGATCTCAATTAGCTCCAAATTTACATACATACATAATTTTGCTCGGTTTCATACAAATGGTACACCAACGAACCCAAGTCTTTTTTTTATGTTTTATTATCATTTAAAAATTACTCAATTTTAAATTATCTTTTATTGTCCAAGGCCAAAGTGACCACTCCCCTCCTCCTAACATTGTCACCGACAATTGTAAAACAATTTTTAATTACAAGTGATGTTTTGTTATTACCCCAGTGGTGGTAAGCAATTTTCTAAAAATTGCCATTAGTACTTTTTTTAAACATCCAATAAAGAGCAAAACTCCAAATGTATGGGGGTGTGTGTGAGTTTTAAACATTTTGCTTTTTAAACTGTAGTGCATATACATGTATTTTTATTCGTGTTGTTTTTGTATTTTATCGTAACTTAACAGACAACAAATATAAACAATTTATGGCCACAAAGCGATACTAAAATAAACACCACATACACCCACTCACACACACACACACTCAGGCACTTTGCCACAATTACAAACACAAAAGAGATGCCTGCAATCCAACTAACCAAAAGGCAAGGGGCCACAATATAATAAAACTCTAACAACAAAGATCCCATAACTACACTCGTACATACATTGGTATAAACACAATTGTGTTTTAGCCCAACAACAGTACACGTACACAAACACACAGACATCTTCACTGACTTTAAAGAACAGCTATAGGGAACTTAAAAAGAAAATTCGTTTTGTAGGTAACCCTTAGTTTTTTTTTCAATTCAAGCGGAGCAGCACGTATCGAAAGAGGAGGGAGAAGTGTGTGGGAGATGAAGAGGCTAGGGGAAAAATTTAAAACTTTGTATATTTGTAATGAACTGCACGAATGGCCTTCTTCACAGATTTTTGCACAAGTCATTAAAACGTCTTTCTTGCAAAAAATAAATAAAAGAAACCAACAGCACAATAACATCAATATCAGCATTAACAAAGAAAACATTAATAATTCCAAATTCTATATAAGTTGGCTATCGGCAAAATCAAACAAAATGAACTCCATAAGGGACATAGAAAAATATTTATAATTTAGCTGAAGATAGTCTTTCAAAAACTAAATAAATCCAGTAAGAAAAGTACTAAAGTCGGAAGTTCAAAGGAACATTGACATTAAATTGAACGAACTTCAATACACGATCTTTATCTATAAGTAAATCGACTAACATCAATTCCAACACATGCCATTCTGGAACCTACTCCATACCTTGTAAATATAAGGAAGCTATGTTATATCTAAATCTGAACCGATTTCAAGGAAACTTGCTAGATATTAATGTTTATTTATTTTAGTAAGTTTTGTTAATCGGCCTAGGTATGGGTCTTTGGAGTACCATTGACTTAAAATCGGACGAAAGTATATAAAGAAGCTATATGTAAATCTGTGTGCCGATCGGCCAATCTTTGGGTCTTTAGTGCACAATTTAAACTAAATCGGTCAAAAATAATTATTGAAGCTATATCTGAATCGATTTTCCCGAAACATACCACACACCATTCTGGACCTAATTCAGTACTCTATGCCAAATTTCGTGGAAATCCAAAGATATATAGGAACTTTGGTGCCCCATTTACCTTAAATCGGACGAAAATAAATACATGGGAGCTATATAAAAATCTCAACCGATTTTCTCGAAACTTGGCACGCGTCATTCTAGACCTAATTCAGTACTCTATGCCAAATTTCGTTCAAAGTGAAAAATATATAAGGACTTGGTGTCACATTTACCTTAAATCGAACGAAAATATATATGGGAGCTATATCTAAATCTGAACCGATTTTCAGGAAACTTAACACACATCATTCTATATCTAATTAATTATGCTGTGCCAAATTTCGTGCAAATCGAAAGATATACAGGGACTTTGGTGCACCATTTACCTTAAATCGGACGAAAATATATATGGGACCTATATTTAAATCTAAACCGATTTTGCCCAATTTCAGTAGGGTTCGTCCTTAGACCAAGTAAGTGACTTATACCAAATTTCATCCAAATCGGATCGTAAATTTGATCTGTACTTTGTTCACAAAAATACATGTGACGGACGGATGGACATGCGTAAATCGACTCAGAAAGTGATTCTATGCATATTCTCAAAAGGAACTATGGGTCTATCTCGATTCCTTTTGCCTGTTACAAACATATGCACAAAGACCACAGTGTGGTGAAGGATATAAAAAGCACGTCTATTGTTAGACCTTAGAAATATATTTATTTAAATAACCTGCTTAATAATGCCATATTTCAAAAATATTTTTTTCAAAATCCATATTTTATAAACATCTCTCCTCCAGGTTTAAATGATTATTAAATTATAAATTATTATTATTTCTAATATTTGTAATTTGAGTGACATTTCGGTAATCAATCCCATAAAACGTTGTTTAGTGTCATTACTAAATTTTCGTTATAACAGAAAAAAAACTTAGCATGATTTTGCATGCCTTAGCGATTAGCAATGATCCTTGGCAACACGTTCGAATAACTTTATAAAAGTAATTCATTGGGGGTAGCGTCACGAAAGGCCTAAAGAATTACATTTGAAAAATCAATGACCTTTCTGAATTGGGAACAAAGAACTGCGGCTATAAACCAGTAACTGCAGACTTCTGGGCCACTTTTTCATATGCTAGACCGAGAGTGAGAGAAGAAGAAAAATCCTTAAAGAGGAGTTCACAATTTTAACACGTAATTACAAAACACCAGGAAAATTCAGCAAAAATTTGAAACCAAAGCGATTTTGAACTTTGGTGGAAGTGCTGGAGGTGGATAGGGTAGAGTAATAAATGTGGCTCCTAAATATAATCTAGTCACGTAACGAAATATGTTCAAATGAAAATGTTTTCGAACAAAAGCCACAACCACAACTGGAAGAAAAGTATATACAATACAAATGCAATTTCAAGGTTTTCATTCATTCATTGGTTACAATTTTATTTGAGGGGATGGAAGAATCATGACAAAAAAGTCACATTAATGTATAGGGTAAGGGCGTCAGAAATGGGGAAACGTGGGAGATGAGGAAACAGGGGATTTGTAAACTTGTAATGTGCTTAATTTTACTTCACAACAGCTGTGACTTTTGTGTGATTCAGTTCCGACATCATCTGCATTCATGCGGCAATGTAGTGGTCGTGGAGGAAAAGTTCTCGGAACATAAGGAATTGTGATCCGAATGCCGCTTGCAACAAATGCAAAATACGTGATTAAGAAATATTTTTATTGGCTTTTGATATTCTACGGGTTTTTTTACGAATATTTTTTAATGTCCTATCTTAGGCGTGATTTTTTGGAAATATTTGTTGTTCTATCTTAAGAGTGTTTTCTTTTTGGAAAATATATTCCCCTAAACTTACTTTAGGTGAATATTTATACCCTTTACCACACTCTGGTACAGGGAATTATGTCTTTGTGCATATGTTTTTAACAGGCAAAAGGAAACGAGATAGACACATGGTTCCTTTTGAGAATATGCATATAATCACTTTCTGAGTCGATTTACGCATGTCAGTCTGTCCGTCCATGTAGTTTTGTGAACAAAGTATAGGTCGCATTTATGATCCGATTTGGATGAAATTTGGCATAGGTCACTTATTTGGTCCAAGCACGAACCCTGTTGAAATTGGGAAAAATCGATTCAGATATAGCTCCCATATATATTTTCGTCCGATTTAATGTAAAAGGTGCAAAAAGTCCCTATATATCACCCGATTTTCACGAAATTCGGCACAGCGTAATGAGGTAGGTCCAGAATGATGTGTAATGAATTAGCCATAGAATGATGTGTGTCAAGTTTCCTGAAAATCGGTTCAGATTTAGATATAGCTCCTATATATATTTTCGTCCGACATAAGATTAATGGGGTACCAATGTCCCTTAATATCTTTCGGTTTGCACGAAATTTTGCACTGCGTAATGAATAAGGTCTAGAATGATGTGTGTTAAGTTTCCTAGAATCGGTTCAGAATTAGATATAGCTTCTATATCTGACCAAATGAAAAACTTAATATCGGTTGCAGAATGGCATGTTTATGGATTCAATTTCATTTTACTGGTTCTTTAAAAATTCGACGTCTGTTAGGATTCATCTGTTGAATATACCCAAAGTGGTGAAAGGTATCATACAGTCGGCCCCGTCCGACTTTACTACTTTCTTTACTGGTATTAATTTATATTTATAGAACATAACAAGACGAGCATTTTTTAAAATTATTTCTCGTATGATTTTTAGTTATATTTATTTTTAAATAATTTCTGTAAATGACTTAAGAGCCGTAAATTTATTCTGATTATCTACCCACAAACAAATGAATTGTCACCTTCTCAAAACCCTATGTTGTCATTCACACCCGGTTCACACACACTCATTCACTCACCCATACATGTACACCCACAATTCCAGTGTTTTCTAGACAACATGACTTAAATTACAAATTACTTGGTTGACCTAGTTTACGGACTGACTGCCATGATGTTACGGTGACTTTGTTACAACCAAATTGTTTGAATGTTTGCTGTGGTGGATGAGAGTCTATGGATGTATGAGTGAAGCACTCATACATCCACACATATTAAAAGTACTATGTTTGATATCCTCGTGTATAAATCTCATCGACCGGAGGTAGCATCAGCTTTACCTATGAATACCTTCGAGTATTTCATGCTTTTCAGCTCCCGGCAGTTTTTGGGCACAAAGCTTAGAAGGGCATTCTGACAAAACTGTCAGAGCTACAACATCAGCATGATTATGCTATGGTTTATACGACTAAACAGCGGAATGTGGGATTATTATTTTTAAATAGAGAAATAAAAATATGTCATCCAGAAAAATATCTCATGAAATATTTTTTTCTTCCTCAGAAAAATAGATCTTGAAATATTTTCTTTTCTTGATGAAAAAATAAAATTATTTTATTTTTCATAGGACCCACCGTGTCCTATTCATGGACTGTATGTCAAAAGCAGCTGTCACTTATATTAATGTCAGTCTAAATATATTTATGTTTTGAGGAATATCCTCACCTAATAGGCACACCAGCATATCCAAGCAGACATACACTCACTCGCTCATCAGTGACACACTTCATAATGCTTGGGGCCATGTGTCAGTGTAATGATGTCAACAGAGCATAGAAATATACTTCACTCTATTCACAGGACACATGCTCTTTACATTATTAACTTGGGACTTTTATATCTCTGGTGTTAGTCGGAGATGCTCTAAACCTGGCCAGTTTGAAAACAATTTTTTTTCGGTTAAGTGTGTGTGTGTGTGGGAGGGCGGCATGTTCAAGTAGGATATAATTTTAATTAAAAAGGTGTTAAATTTAAACTCTATAATATGGAAAGAAAAAGACAAAAACATCAACAACTTACACACACTACAACAAAATAGTGCAAATGAGGACTAGAAGTACTTATGGGAAAATAAAGAACCGAAAAACTATGGCGGCGTGAAGGAGAACAAATAAACACAGGTTTATGATAATGATGTGGTGACATAGAATGAGACTTTAGCAAAATTTTTTAGGCTGAAACTAAATTTAAAAAGCTATTTTGAGGACTTAAGTTGCGCCACAAAAATAAGTTTTTATTAAAAAAATAACTTTAAAAAACTCCACACTTTGGACTAGGCATTGAAAAATTAATTTAAAAAAATCTACGCCTATTTGTAGGCATTGAAAAATTAATTTTGAAAAATCCACGTCTGTTTGTAGGCGATGCAAATTTCATGTTAAAAAATCCACGCCTATTTGTAGGCAATGAAGTGTAGAAATTGAGAAATATACTTTGAAAAATCCACGCATATTTGTAGGCATTGAACATTTCATGTTAAAAAATCCACGCCTATTTGTAGGTAATGGAATTTTATTTAAAAAATCCACGCCTATTTGTAGGCAATGAAAAATTAATTAAAAAAATCCACGGCTTTTTGTAGGCATTAAAAAATAATTTTTAAAAAAAAAAATTATGAAAAATATTTTTTTTAGTTATTTTCCCCCGTATTCAAATAACTCATACGACGCCTTGCACCTGTGCCTAATAAATATAATAAATCATACGCTCCCCTTGCACCTGTCCCTAGTAATTATTGTGAATCATACGCTCCCCCTTGCACTTGTAATATTAAAATTATTATGAATAATAAGCCCCTCCTGCCCTAAAATATTTGATTGTGTCAACAAAAATTTTATTATATTTTGTATTTCTATTTGTGTCGAAAAACAATTTTAATTAGCAACGTAATGACACTTTACATCACACAAAAGCAACATCAGTGCCATCATTATGTTAATGACTCTTTAAAATTATGTGTCACCAACCACAAATGAAATTATTTTTTGTGGCTTTTGGTGCAACGAATGAATCCTTTGATTGACTGAATGAAATATGAATTGAACCTCTAACTCCCCTGCTCCATTTCAAATAACTTCATCAAATTTCAATTTTGAATAAATAAATAGTTAATTTGTGAACATTACTTCCTCTGGGGACGGCCATCATCATTTAATAATGAATAAGTAAATAGAGTGATGCTACAACAACAAAACAATTTTTGCAAAATTTTTTTTTTGCATTTATGGTACCACCATTCCGAATTTAGGCCATGTCATTCTTTGTGAAACATTTTTAATTTGCATTAAGTTTTTCGATTTCAGTTCATGTGAAATCATGTGAAGTCACAAAAAAAATTTTTCGTTTCAAAAATTCTACTCAACAGAATTCATAAATTTATGACAACTGCAAATTTACAATTTATTCATTTATGTGGTTGGATTTTCGCGGAAGCCAGGGGGAATTTTAGCCAACAAAATAAATACAATTTTCAAAATTCCAATAGCCGTTGAAATGTTTAACTGGCATGGGAATGAGAATTTTACAATACAGTTAATTAAAATCGAAGTTAAATATGGTTTTATATAAGTTTTGAAATGTTTGGTCATTAAACAATAAATTTTTAAAAAATATACGCCTGAGGATAGCGTTTGAAAATTAATTTTTAAAATCCACGAATGATGATAGTTTTTAAAAACTTAACTTTTTTGTGTGTGTGTGTGTTTTTTTGAGTCAATCTATAGGCCACAATTGAAAGCCCAACATCACAACACATCCCACGGCAAAGAAAATTTGGAGAAGTACAGTACAGAAGTACAGTATGGCCCCGTCCGACTGTTCCGCTCACTGGACAGACGGACGGACGTACACACATGTCTAGATCGACTCAGCTATTCGATATATGACGATCGGTATACTTAAAGGTAGGTCTAGCACCAATATTTCTCGGCGTTAAAAACTTTTGGCGTTACAAACTCAATGGTCACACATGGGTGCGTATACGTGTTGACAACACTCAAAATTATATTTAAATTACCTTTAAAAGAAAAATAAGTAAATATGAACTATATGAAAAATATTATTCGACAAATTTACGCCTTGTTTTAATAACGAAATTTTTTCTTTAAATATTGTCATTAGTTTTTCTATAAACTTAATTCGAAAAGGGTATTAGTTCACAATTCTCATATCGGGAAACTTCTTTATTAAAAAATCCCCCAATAAATCCCCACATTTTCCATATTATTTTTCTGGTGATTTCCCTAAGTCCCCAAAATAAAAAAAAATTAAAATTGTTTTTCATTTTAAAAAATAAATATGATGACATGTTACACGTATTAATTTTAACTGACAACGAAAAGGCAAATAAATTACAGGAATGACATGATTTGTTTCCCAAAACATTGCAAAAACAGAATGCTCATGAAAATTTTATTATCGTTTTGGGTATAAGACATTTTACGATGACATTTTATGGTAGCACCCTTTATGACACATACAAAAAAGGGAAAAACAATCGTAAACATTTTAAAGCGTTGTAGATGTTTTGTATATCGAAAAAATCTATTTGTTTTGCACTTGTCCATATATATTTTTATAGATATATACATCATGTGATTATATATCAATGTTAACGACATTACACGTTATTCCAGAGGTTTGCAATGCGTATGATTAATATCATCAAATACAATAAGTATACGCAACAATATATGTAAATAATTAGTATTAATTATACGCATAATATTATAATCTAAACTTAGGAGGATTAAAATTCGTAAATCTTTTTAAAAAATATTTTTCAAACAGCTTTCAAAGTGTGTCATATATATATTTTAAATATATCCGCAAGGAGTAATATATTGTAAACATTTTCAAGTGGCTCTTGCACTTTATTTTTAAAGTAGCTTTCAAGTTTTTTTGTTTTAAATTTGTTTAAATTTGGTGATTATAAAAATATACGCAACAATATATGCAAATATATTTTTATACGCATGGTATTAAAACAGATTTAGATTTCATTTCTTTATGTACCTATTAAAGTCTAATTTGTGAATTACAAAAATATTTTAAAGTAGCTCTGCAAGGTGTAGTTACTTTAAGAGAATATATTCTATATTTGACTTTCAAGGCATTTTAAAAAAAATATTTTCAAGTGGCTCTTAAGATGTTTATATTTTAAATTTTTATTTTTCTAAAAAATATTTTTTATAAACAAGATTTAGATAAATTTTTTATGGACACAAGCTATTAAAAAAAAAATATTTTAACGCCTATTTTTAAATCCCAAAATTGAAACCCGTATAACTACTGTCGTTAAGAATACGCAACCAATCAACCACAACCACAACCTTCCGTATATCATTCTCTTCGTAACTTTCTCTTTAAGGACGGATTTTTTTAAATTACATATTTTCAGATTATAAAAAGGCGTCAAATTTGTAAAAAAATTGTTAGCACTAAATTTAAAAATCTAAAGAAGTTTGAAAATATTTTCCATTATTAAAATAACACGGAGATAAAAAATATTTTAAAAAGTTTATTACTTTTTTTTAATATTTTCGTTGGATATCGTCACATATTAACCAAAAACCTCTCTCTTCTTTTACCTGCCACAGTACCCTCCTTCTGCCTTTGTGCAAATACTACAAAAAATAGATTTTTTATATGCTCATATTAAATTGATAGCCTCTGCAATTGGCTTAAATTTCACATTGGTTATATTTGTTTTTAAGCCTTTAGCCGGTTAATTTATATTACTCTGCCCTGCCCCCTTTGAAACATGTGTACAATGTGACAGTTGATTGCATTTTAGTAGTATTTAAAAACCCTATATACTATTAAATTAAAAATGAATAAAAGGAAATAATCAGAGCCTTTGGTACGGAGTAAATATTTACCACGGCCTGAAGGACTGGTTTACGGTATGTTTCATGGCCCGAGGGAGTAACTGGTTGGCTGACTAGTAGTCAATGAAGATCTTTGTATTAAAACAAAATATTTGATTGAAATATATGTATGTACAAACCTAAAGAAGTTTGGTGACATTGAAATAATTATATCGGATAATATGCATTAAAAATATGACAAGAAATCACAATCCCAAATAAAATTTTATTTATAATTTTTGTATTTATTTTAGGGGTAGGAATTCACAGCCTGATAACTCCTGAAGAAAAACTTTTAATGTATTTTAATGTAAATAGCAGTTTCCTGTAGTCCAATGGTTTCTAGGCGTATAAGTGTTGTCGTCTAGTATACGCACACCTGTACGGTCACTGAACTCCATAAGGGTAATGAATTTAATCACATGCATATGAGTGATTGATCAAATGAATATTAAATCCTTCTACTAAACAAATATTAAGCAAATACATATGATATCCATTAAATTCAATGTGAGATAAAAAATAAAAATCTTATCAGGTATCATATTTCCAAAAGAAAAATTTATTGATAATTGAAATATACATTTTTGGACTAGGATTTTACAGTCAAGAATCTGCAGAACCAACAATACATATTTCCATTTTTTAAGGATGGTTTAAATATATGTATGCTTTCCTGTATTACAAATTCCAATAGCCTCAATGCGTTTGATCATTGAACTTCATAAAGGCAATGAATTCAAACCCAAAAATATGGGTTATTTGTAAAAGAAAACCAAATATTGTGATCTTAAAGTATATTTTGAGACCAGAAAATAATTTCGGAAATAAAATATGAAAACCTCCCTTGGGCGTATAACTACTGTCATTCAGTATACGCACACAACAAACCATTCCTATCACAATTCATTTTTATAATATTTTTTTCTTTTTATATTTGTTCTTCGTGTTAAACCAATAGATTCATATCACATTTTTATAACATAATCCTACTCAGTCTATTTGCCCATCTTCTTAACTCCTTAGCAATTCATGACCATATCGCAATGCAAAGCGACAGACAGGCAGCCATTGAACCAAATCGAACTATCTGGGAATTCAGTGCATTCAATGCATTTTTTTATGGCTTAACCTCATATGGCAGCATCAGGTTTGGAATTTTTTGTGTGCGTACTGGTTTGAAGGACAAAAAAACATAGCAGTTAGACAAAAAAGCACCTAAGATACACAATGGAAGAGATTATGAAATCGAACGAGTCACTAATAGGAATATCTACAATTTGAAGGGGCAGAAAATTGAAGATGAAACACAAAGCATTTTTGAAAGGTATAGAAATAGAAGTAACGATTTTAAATTAATTTTTGAAGCCTAAAGATTGGGGTTGGAATTCTATTCATATTTCCCTACTGCGTTAATTTTATTAGAAAAAATTGTATTAAA
>NW_026879540.1:0-28034 GCF_032173495.1 Musca vetustissima | reverse complement strand
AAAAACATTTAGATGTCCTCTGCCTATAAAAAATTGTGACTATATAGAAGAAGACCTTCATAGAAGTTACATGGTCATTTGTCTACAGTAGACATCTAGAATTTCTTCTACCTATAGATCACCTGATCTTCTACTGCACTTTCTTATCCAACTCTTTAATTTGGACCTCCACAGTTTCCACTCTCCTTCCAATAACTTCTGTAATGTACTCGAGTTTCTCGTTCGTTATTCTCGAATTTTCTTCGAACATTCGTCTCGTGTTTCTGGAATTCTCTTCGAACATTTTAGCCAGCATTTCTCTGAAATCGTCACCCCTGGCAGCTACTGACGAGACTTCCCCACCGTTGGATTCGCCCATTTCCGATAAATCCACTTCATCCTTACTGTCAAACTCATATGTATCGATGTTCATACCACGGCGCTCGAACGCATCCCACAGACGTTTTTGTAGCTCAGCCTTGTTGCCAGTAGAGGACAATTCCAATTTATTCAGCTCCTTCTTCAAGTCTTCCACTCGTAGATCCTTAAACTTCATCGTAGTATTATCGTAATCTCACTTCCGACACCAATTGTTACGTTCTTGGGTTTTACTAAATCCCGTGTAGACGTTGTTTTATTTCCCGATACAATTCGTACCAAATAAAACGCAGGTTCTTTCGGATTACGATTATTACAATGATTTTATTCACACAACTTTACTTTGCACTTTACTTTACACGACGGTTTCAATTCGCGATCTGATTCACAACTGACTCACTGTCTTTCCATTCCCTCTATTTATATGAGCCTTGCCTGTCGCTACAGAAGTTTCTAGACGATCTGGTAACGCCTAGATTACGAACAATCTACCAATACAACAAACACATATACAAACTTACATTGAGTAAACAATAACAACAACACATACAAACTTACATCGTCCCGAATAGGCACAGTTCCCGTTCCGTAGGGGGCCAGCCGCTCCAAATGTACAACTTTCATCTTCGACCTGACCTGTTGCATGCGGTTGCTAACCATTTTTATTCGATGGCGAACTGCATCGTGGACTTTACTAAAAGAGTTTTGACTGTCTTCATCTTGGTTCGCATCGTCGTTTGGGGTAGCACCGAATATCAAATCGCCAGGTAGCTTTAATTCGTTTCCGAACAGAACTTTGGCTGGGGTCCGTGATGTGGAATCATGAATGGCCGATCTATAAGCCAGTAAAAACTTTGGAATATGCTCATCCCAGTCTCGTTGGCCGCTGTCCACCACTTTCCGTAGATGTTCTTCAAGGGTGCGATTGAATCTTTCCACCATGCCATCTGATTGTGGATGTAAGGGCGTCGTTCTGGTTTTCTTGATTCCGTAGGAGTCACACATTTCCTTGAAGATCGCGGATTCAAAATTCCTACCTTGATCGGAATGAACCTCAGATGGAACACCATAGCGACAAATCCAATTTTTGCTGAACACATCCACAATTGTCCTGGCTTCTTGATTTGGGATAGCATAAACCTCTGGCCATTTGCTGAAGTAATCCATGACCACTAAGACATACCGGTTCCCAGAGTCGCTTGTTGGGAACGGTCCAGCTACATCCATTGCGATTCTTTCAAAAGGGGCTCCTGAATTATACTGCTGCATGTAGCCTCGACTCTTCCGCGTTGGGCCTTTAGCTCTTATGCACCTTTCACAATAGGATTTTAAAAGTGGCCGAAATTACTTTGCCCAGAATGGGATCTCTTCGTTGTTCCGTCGACCAATCTTCACCCGACTCAAACTGCAATAGTCGGACATCAACGATATTCTCTTTATTCTCAGCCTTTGAGCAGTGCTTGCATTCTACTTTGCATGGCCGACGAGACAGGGCATCAGCATTACCGTGTTTTCCGCCTTTTCTGTGCTCGATTCTGAAGTCATAACTCTGGAGCCTCTCGATCCAACGGGCTAGTTGACCTTCCGGATTCTTAAACTGCAGCAACCATTGGAGAGCAGCGTGGTCGGTCCTCAGCAGGAAATGCTGGCCATATAGGTATTTGTGGAAGTGTTTAACGCTCTCAAGGACAGCAAGCAGCTCTCTCCTCGTCACACAGTAATTCCTCTCAGGTTTCGACAATGTCCGGCTGTAGTACCCGATGACTTTTTCCTGTCCGTCGATGCTTCCGTCTTTCTTCTTGACCAATACCACTGGGGAGCACCATGGACTTGACGATGGTTCTATTACGCCACTCTTTTCCATTTCACTTATCAGCTTCTGGACCTCGTCTCTTTTCGCCAGGGGAACACTTCTTGGAGGCTGTTTAATGGGTCTCGCGTCTGCTGTATGGATTTCATGCTTCACCACTGATGTTCTTCCCTGGTGCTCTTTTGTCAACGCAAAGGTAGAGGCATATTTCCATAATAGCTGCTTAGCCTTGTTCCTCTCGGAAGGTGATAATTGGTGTGTCCACTCTTCTATGTAGCCGTCGAGGTGCTTCTTCTCCATGGCTGCTGGCTTTTCGGTGCTAGTTTCCAAGTTAATTACAGCTTCAGCTAGTGTGCATTGTCCAACATCGGAAAATTGGCAAATTTGCTCTTGCTTGTTTGACAGGTTCAAAACTCTAACAGGAATCAATCCGTCCTCGTTGCTTTTCACCAGGGCATTCGCTATTAGGATGTTACTGTATCTGTTTTCTGCTGGTTCCACCACCCACAACTTCTCGGCTCCACAATCTCCATTCATTGGTACCCATATTATTGCTTCGGCACAGGGCGGTATTATCTCTGGATGGTCCGTAGTCAGACGTCTAATGGGTGTACTTTCATCGTAGCCCACGTTTAACGGAATTTCGACGTTAGACCAGGTCATCACACGCTCTTTCATATCCAGATTGATACCAAAGGCAATCATAAAATCTGCGCCTATTATCACTTCGTCTATGATATCAGCAACTATAAACTCGTAATTCTCCGATTTATTGGCAATAGTCACTCTCAGGGTAATCTTGCCGTGTACTACCGCGGGCTCCCCCGTTGCTGTGCGCAGTCTGACTCCATTAATTTGCGTTACTTTTCCCTTTACCAGATCTGATCTTATGATGGACTTTGATGCGCCAGTATCTAACGTCAGAACTCGCTTATCACCATTAATGTACCCAGTTGTTGTTAGGTTGTGACTTTTCTGTTGTACTATTGCTATGGAGATTGTGGGGCCATCGTCGATGGGATCCAGTTCATGCCCCGCTGGACTGGCTCGATTTAGTTTAACGGTGACTCATTGGTGGACTGTTGAGCCATTCGTCTACCATCTTTCGTTGGAGGTGGTGACGATGACCTGGATCGTTTGCGCTTAGCTCTGCATTCGCGCGCAATATGACCTGCTTTATCGCAGTTGTAGCATCTAACCCTGGGCTTAGTCATCCCTACTAACTTTGTTTCTTCCATTACCTGCCTCATGGCGTCCTTGATCGAGTTAACGAGAGATTTAGGTTCGCAACCTTCGGTCTCCAGTTGGCGAATCTTGTGGGTTTCGATCTGGGGCTTAACAATTATTCTTGCCGTCTCTTGGGCAAGGGCAAACGACACGGTTTCGGCAAATGACGCTTTTGGTGACGCATATGTTGCACATTTAATCTCAGGGTCACGTATGCCATTCACAAAGGTTTCGATTTTAATACGGTCCACCAATGGGTGATTTTCTCCTGGATACGCCATTAGCACCAAACGTTCCACCTCAGCTGCAAAGTCTTGCAACGTCTCGTTTGCCCTCTGCACTCTTCCCCTTAGTTCCATAAGGTAGATGTTTTGTTTATGTTCGCCACCGTACTTACGTTCCAGTGCAGCAATAACATCTTCATAGTTGTTCCTAGAAGCGACAGGAATACTCTGTATAACATCAGCAGCACTGCCCTTCAATGCCAGAAGTAGTGCAACCGCTTTGTCGCTGTCGTTCCACGAATTTCTAGAAGCCACTGTCTCGAACTGTAACTTGAAAACATTGAATGACGTAGAGCCGTCGAATACAGGAGGTTTGATTTTTAGTGCGTTATCAGGAACTCGCACCGGACCACCTTTAATTTCCAGTTCCGAACTTCCCACGTTATATTCACACTAACAATACGCACTCCAGCAACAACACCACTTGTGGACTTGAGTGGTTAGGGTTGACTGGGTAGACGATGAGACTGTATGAAACTATAAAAAGTATACAGTGGAGTTGTGATGACATTCTTATTACCATAAAAGGTCATTTGTCTGTAGAAAATCTATTGGAGATCTGCTACATATAGAAGACCTGTGAGAATTCTTATGATTTTAGGAAACCTGTAGCATGTATTCTACCAAAGGAAAATCTATTGGAGAACTATAGATAATCTCGTGTTTGTAGAAAATCTGTAAAAGGGCGTTAGTCTGAAAAATATCTGTATGAGAACCTCAGTGTATAGAAGACACGTAGAAGGTCTATGTGACTATGGAAGAGCTGTATGACTAATTCTATCATTTAAAGACCTGTTTTCTTCTATTTAATAAAGGTCTTCTTTTTGTAGATGAAGACATCTTGAAGATCTTTTGTCAATAGAAGACTTGTAGGAGGTCTTCCGATAATGGAAAAAGTATCGTAAAATGCCTTCTGTGCCCTGTAAAAACATTTAGTGTCCTCTGCCTATAAAAAATTGTGACTATATAGAAGAAGACCTTCATAGAAGTTACATGGTCATTTGTCTACAGTAGACAACTTCGATCACCTGCTTCTACTGCACTTTCTTATCCAACTCTTTAATTTGGACCTCCACAGTTTCCACTCTCCTTCCAATAACTTCTGTAATGTACTCGAGTTTCTCGTTCGTTATTCTCGAATTTTCTTCGAACATTCGTCTCGTGTTTCTGGAATTCTCTTCGAACATTTTAGCCAGCATTTCTCTGAAATCGTCACCCCTGGCAGCTACTGACGAGACTTCCCCACCGTTGGATTCGCCCATTTCCGATAAATCCACTTCATCCTTACTGTCAAACTCATATGTATCGATGTTCATACCACGGCGCTCGAACTCATCCAACAGACGTTTTTGTAGCTCAGCCTTGTTGCCAGTAGAGGACAATTCCAATTTATTCAGCTCCTTCTTCAAGTCTTCCACTCGTAGATCCTTAAACTTCATCGTAGTATTATCGTAATCTCACTTCCGACACCAATTGTTACGTTCTTGGGTTTTACTAAATCCCGTGTAGACGTTGTTTTATTTCCCGATACAATTCGTACCAAATAAAACGCAGGTTCTTTCGGATTACGATTATTACAATGATTTTATTCACACAACTTTACTTTGCACTTTACTTTACACGACGGTTTCAATTCGCGATCTGATTCACAACTGACTCACTGTCTTTCCATTTCCTCTATTTATATGAGCCCTGCCTGTCGCTACAGAAGTTTCTAGACGATCTGGTAACGTCTAGATTACGAACAATCTACCAATGCAACAAACACACATACAAACTTACATTGAGTAAACAATAACAACAACACATACAAACTTACATTGAGTAAACAATAACAACAACACATACAAACTTACATTGAGCAAACAATAACAACAACACATACAAACTTACATTGAGTAAACAATAACAACACATATACAGGCGAGGGGGTAACAAAGAAAGGGGAATTAAGCGATCATCAATGATGACGTTTAACAAGAATTGTACGACAATAACAAAATAGAAAATGAAAGAGGAAATGGAAGGATGTAGAAAAATCTATACAGTAGTTGTTGTTGTGAAGTTATTCAAATAAACTGCGTAGTAGAAATTTACGTTACAATTCAAATACTTAAATTAACGGAATTAATCTAAATTAACTTAAATCTAAAGTTATATTCGTAACATTGCCCCCCGCTTAAGCCTGTTCGTCCCGAATAGGCACAGTTCCCGTTCCGTAGGGGGCCAGCCGCTCCAAATGTACAACTTTCATCTTCGACCTGACCTGTTGCATGCGGTTGCTAACCATTTTTATTCGATGGCGAACTGCATCGTGGACTTTACTAAAAGAGTTTTGACTGTCTTCATCTTGGTTCGCATCGTCGTTTGGGGTAGCACCGAATATCAAATCGCCAGGTAGCTTTAATTCGTTTCCGAACAGAACTTTGGCTGGGGTCCGTGATGTGGAATCATGAATGGCCGATCTATAAGCCAGTAAAAACTTTGGAATATGCTCATCCCAGTCTCGTTGGCCGCTGTCCACCACTTTCCGTAGATGTTCTTCAAGGGTGCGATTGAATCTTTCCACCATGCCATCTGATTGTGGATGTAAGGGCGTCGTTCTGGTTTTCTTGATTCCGTAGGAGTCACACATTTCCTTGAAGATCGCGGATTCAAAATTCCTACCTTGATCGGAATGAACCTCAGATGGAACACCATAGCGACAAATCCAATTTTTGCTGAACACATCCACAATTGTCCTGGCTTCTTGATTTGGGATAGCATAAACCTCTGGCCATTTGCTGAAGTAATCCATGACCACTAAGACATACCGGTTCCCAGAGTCGCTTGTTGGGAACGGTCCAGCTACATCCATTGCGATTCTTTCAAAAGGGGCTCCTGAATTATACTGCTGCATGTAGCCTCGACTCTTCCGCGTTGGGCCTTTAGCTCTTATGCACCTTTCACAATTGGCGATCCAGTCGGCAATGGATTTTTGACAGCCGACCCAATAGAATCTCTGCTTTACCTTTTCAGCGGTTTTTGCTATGCCAAGATGTCCTCCACTTGGCCCATCGTGAAACTCCGACAAGACATTTCTTATTTTGGAGTCTGGGACGACGATCAAGTTCCGGTGAGCTTTACCGTCCTCACTTTCCCATTTGCGATATAGGCAACCATCTTTTATAAGTAGACTGTCCCACTGGGCCCAATAGGATTTTAAAAGAGGGCTTTCGGAGGTAATTTCTTTGCGACTAGGTCGCTTGCCCGTTTCCAGGGCCGAAATTACTTTGCCCAGAATGGGATCTCTTCGTTGTTCCGTCGACCAATCTTCACCCGACTCAAACTGCAATAGTCGGACATCAACGATATTCTCTTTATTCTCAGCCTTTGAGCAGTGCTTGCATTCTACTTTGCATGGCCGACGAGACAGGGCATCAGCATTACCGTGTTTTCCGCCTTTTCTGTGCTCGATTCTGAAGTCATAACTCTGGAGCCTCTCGATCCAACGGGCTAGTTGACCTTCCGGATTCTTAAACTGCAGCAACCATTGGAGAGCAGCGTGGTCGGTCCTCAGCAGGAAATGCTGGCCATATAGGTATTTGTGGAAGTGTTTAACGCTCTCAAGGACAGCAAGCAGCTCTCTCCTCGTCACACAGTAATTCCTCTCAGGTTTCGACAATGTCCGGCTGTAGTACCCGATGACTTTTTCCTGTCCGTCGATTTCCTGGGAAAGGACGCCACCGATGCCGCACGCACTTGCGTCTGTGTCCAGAGCAAACCTGCCGCCAGGTATAGGGTATGCCAAAATGGGGGCTCTGCATAGCATGTCTTTGAGTTTACTGAATGCCTCTTCTTGGTCGTTGCCCCACTGAAACCTCTGGCCTTTTTGCGTCAAACGGTGTAGACAGGCGGCGATGTTGGCAAAATTTGGGACAAATCGACGGTAGTAGGTGCAGAGACCCAGAAAGCTTCGCAGCTCATGGAGATTTCGGGGCTGCGGCCAATCTCTGACGGCTTGAATTTTTTCATTATCCGTCGATATGCCCTCCGGCGTCACGTGGTGCCCCAGGAACTTCACCTCTCGTTGGAAGAGACAGCACTTCTTTGGGTTTAACTTGAGGCCTGAAGACGAAAGCTGCTGTAGAACATCCTTTAAGTTCTTGATGTGTTCGTCGAAGTTGTGTCCCATGACTATGATGTCATCCAGGTATATAAGGCACGACTTCCACTGCAGCCCTTTTAACACACGCTCCATCAGCCTTTCAAATGTAGCCGGGGCGTTGCAGAGTCCAAATGGCATGACATTGAACTGCCAGAGACCCCCATTTACGCCAAACGCTGTTTTCTCCTTATCCTTCTCGGCGATCTCTACTTGCCAGTACCCACTCTGCAGGTCGAGGGTGGAGAACCATGACGTCCCGGCTAATGTGTCCAATGTGTCGTCGATTCTTGGGAGCGGATAGCTGTCTTTCTTGGTGACATCATTCAACTTTCGGTAGTCCACACAAAATCGGGTGCTTCCGTCTTTCTTCTTGACCAATACCACTGGGGAGCACCATGGACTTGACGATGGTTCTATTACGCCACTCTTTTCCATTTCACTTATCAGCTTCTGGACCTCGTCTCTTTTCGCCAGGGGAACACTTCTTGGAGGCTGTTTAATGGGTCTCGCGTCTGCTGTATGGATTTCATGCTTCACCACTGATGTTCTTCCCTGGTGCTCTTTTGTCAACGCAAAGGTAGAGGCATATTTCCATAATAGCTGCTTAGCCTTGTTCCTCTCGGAAGGTGATAATTGGTGTGTCCACTCTTCTATGTAGCCGTCGAGGTGCTTCTTCTCCATGGCTGCTGGCTTTTCGGTGCTAGTTTCCAAGTTAATTACAGCTTCAGCTAGTGTGCATTGTCCAACATCGGAAAATTGGCAAATTTGCTCTTGCTTGTTTGACAGGTTCAAAACTCTAACAGGAATCAATCCGTCCTCGTTGCTTTTCACCAGGGCATTCGCTATTAGGATGTTACTGTATCTGTTTTCTGCTGGTTCCACCACCCACAACTTCTCGGCTCCACAATCTCCATTCATTGGTACCCATATTATTGCTTCGGCACAGGGCGGTATTATCTCTGGATGGTCCGTAGTCAGACGTCTAATGGGTGTACTTTCATCGTAGCCCACGTTTAACGGAATTTCGACGTTAGACCAGGTCATCACACGCTCTTTCATATCCAGATTGATACCAAAGGCAATCATAAAATCTGCGCCTATTATCACTTCGTCTATGATATCAGCAACTATAAACTCGTAATTCTCCGATTTATTGGCAATAGTTACTCTCAGGGTAATCTTGCCGTGTACTGCCGCGGGCTCCCCCGTTGCTGTGCGCAGTCTGACTCCATTAATTTGCGTTACTTTTCCCTTTACCAGATCTGATCTTATGATGGACTTTGATGCGCCAGTATCTAACGTCAGAACTCGCTTATCACCATTAATGTACCCAGTTGTTGTTAGGTTGTGACTTTTCTGTTGTACTATTGCTATGGAGATTGTGGGGCCATCGACGATGGGAGCCAGTTCATGCCCCGCTGGACTGGCTCGATTTAGTTTAACGGTGACTCATTGGTGGACTGTTGAGCCATTCGTCTACCATCTTTCGTTGGAGGTGGTGACGATGACCTGGATCGTTTGCGCTTAGCTCTGCATTCGCGCGCAATATGACCTGCTTTATCGCAGTTGTAGCATCTAACCCTGGGCTTAGTCATCCCTACTAACTTTGTTTCTTCTATTACCTGCTTCATGGCGTCCTTGATCGAGTTAACGAGAGATTTGGGTTCGCAACCTTCGGTCTCCAGTTGGCGAATCTTGTGGGTCTGGGGCTTAACAATTATTCTTGCCGTCTCTTGGGCAAGAGCAAACGACACGGTTTCGGCAAATGACGCTTTTGGTGACGCATATGTTGCACATTTAATCTCAGGGTCACGTATGCCATTCACAAAGGTTTCGATTTTAATACGGTCCACTAATGGGTGATTCTCTCCTGGATACGCCATTAGCACCAAACGTTCCACCTCAGCTGCAAAGTCTTGCAACGTCTCGTTTGCCCTCTGCACTCTTCCCCTTAGTTCCATAAGGTAGATGTTTTGTTTATGTTCGCCACCGTACTTACGTTCCAGTGCAGCAATAACATCTTCATAGTTGTTCCTAGAAGCGACAGGAATACTCTGTATAACATCAGCAGCACTGCCCTTCAATGCCAGAAGTAGTGCAACCGCTTTGTCGCTGTCGTTCCACGAATTTCTAGAAGCCACTGTCTCGAACTGTAACTTGAAAACATTGAATGACGTAGAGCCGTCGAATACAGGAGGTTTGATTTTTAGTGCGTTATCAGGAACTCGCACCGGACCACCTTTAATTTCCAGTTCCGAAATTTTCTTCTCCAGATTCGTAAACCGTCGTGGGCCAGAAATTTCTCGTCAACCGACTGCACTTTCTTATCCAACTCTTTAATTTGGACCTCCACAGTTTCCACTCTCCTTCCAATAACTTCTGTAATGTACTCGAGTTTCTCGTTCGTTATTCTCGAATTTTCCTCGAACATTCGTCTCGTGTTTCTGGAATTCTCTTCGAACATTTTAGCCAGCATTTCTCTGAAATCGTCACCCCTGGCAGCTACTGACGAGACTTCCCCACCGTTGGATTCGCCCATTTTCGATAAATCCACTTCATCCTTACTGTCAAACTCATATGTATCGATGTTCATACCACGGCGCTCGAACTCATCCAACAGACGTTTTTGTAGCTCAGCCTTGTTGCCAGTAGAGGACAATTCCAATTTATTCAGCTCCTTCTTCAAGTCTTCCACTCGTAGATCCTTAAACTTCATCGTAGTATTATCGTAATCCCACTTCTGACACCAATTGTTACGTTCTTGGATTTTAGTTAATCCCGTGTAGTCGTTGTTTTATTTCCCGATACAATTCGTACCAAATAAAACGCGGGTTCTTTCTGATTACGATTATTACAATGATTTTATTCACACAACTTTACTTTGCACTTTACTTTACTCGACGGTTTCAATTCGCGATCTGATTCACAACTGACTCACTGCCTTTCCATTTCCCCTATTTATATGAGCCTTGCTTATCGCTACAGAAGTTTCTAGACGATCTGGTAACACCTAGATCACGAACAATCTACCAATGCAACAAACACACATACAAACTTACATTGAGTAAACAATAACAACAACACATATACAGGCGAGGGAATAACAAAGAAAGAGGAATAACAACAACACATATACAGGCGAGGGAATAACAAAGAAAGAGGAATGACGTTTAACAAGAATTGTACGACAATAACAAAAATAGAAAATGAAAGAGGAAATGGAAGGATGTAGAAAAATCTATACAGTAGTTGTTGTTGTGAAGTGATTCAAATAAACTGCGTAGTAGAAATTTACGTTACAATTAAAATTCTTAAATTAACGGAATTCATCTAAATTAACTTAAATCTAAAGTTATATTCGTAACAATATTATCGTCCGATTTTATGTAAATGGTGTACCAAAGTCCTTATATATCTTTCGATTTGAACGAAAATTGGTACAGCGTACGGAATTAAGTCTAAAGTGATGTGTGTTAAGTTTCGTGAAAATCGGTTCAGATTAAGATATAGCTCCCATATATATTTTCGTTCGATTTTATGTAAATAGTGTACCAAAGTCCCTATATATCATTCGATTTGCACGAAATTTGGCATATCGTACTGAATTGACCCTAGAATGATGTCTGCTCAGCTTCGTAAAAATCGGTTCAGATTTAGATATAATTCCCATATATATATACATATATATATATACTCGTCAGGTTTTAACTGACCTGCATCTAGAATGACGTGTGGAAATCGGTTCAGATTTAGATATAGCTCCCATTTATATTTTCCTTCGATTTGTGCACTAAAGACCCAAAGTTTGTACGAGGGACACACAATTTTGTTGAAATCGGTTCAGATTTAGATATAGCTCCCATTTCTATTTTTGTTTGAATTTAAGTAAATGTTGCACCGATAAACTCGAAACTCAAATTGAGACTAGAATGACGTTATAGCTTTTTTAATTGGTGCAGATGCAGAAACAGCTTACAAACGGGCATCTGATTGAGATTAAATTTGTTCCGCGTTTGGGGTTGTCTCCATATAGCCGTATTCCACCATAGTATGGGGGATATTCTGTACTCGATGTTTTCTTTTCATACCCTAAAAAGTATGGAATTATTAGACGATTTAGCCATCTGCCATTCTACCTTCGGAGAATTTTGAGATAAAAAAACTAAAACGTCAGGTTCGAGAATGAACTATATGGGAACCCATTTAGGCCTAGTCCCTATTTAATAACTACCGATTTAGGGTGAAGGAATCTTCCTTCTGATACAAAACGAACATTTTAGGTTCGAAATTGAGCTATATTGGCCCTCAATTAGGCATAGCCCATCATATAATGATAACTCCAAATGTTCGGTAATTCCTACATGATGTAATCAATATGGATCACTCTTTAAGTATTTCCCTGCAAATTGCAGTATTTTGATGATTTTATACACATTATGCCATATGTTATCAATATCGGAAAACGATTTGGAGTTTTGAGATTTTAGGAAAATCCTCATTAAAAATTGCTGAAATGAGTATTATATAAATATGCCACCAATTTTTGTTTACATCGGAAGTTTTAATCACACTTCCCAAGATCGTTCGCTATAGTATAGTTCCAAGTGGGATTTAATTTCAAGTATCTTTCAGTATACCTATGGTGGAGGGTATCCGAAGTTCGGCCCGGCCGAACCTAACGCATTATTCACTTGTAATACTAATTATGTTTATATTAGTTTTATGTACTCCACTCCACCCAACCTATTAAAAAAAATTGTTTCCTTTCAAATATTTTTTTCTTTATTGAATTGTTTTTTATACGTCATTCCTTCACACGTAATTCGGTCAACAGCTAACTCAATGCAATATAAAATGATAAAACCAAAGCGGCTGTAAATACAACACTCCGAATCATTCTTAAAAACTATGTTAAATGAGAAATGCATGTATGTATATATGTGTGAATTATATTGGACATAATCATCATCATCATTATTGCGTTAAGAAGCTTTGCGAGTAAAAAATCAAATTAATATAAAACATTGTAAATAAAATCATCACTAAACAGCATCATTTCTTCTTGGCATCCTTGAGACCAGCACCAGCATTAAATTTGAAGAATATAATATCACCATCTTCCACTGTGTAGTTACGGCCCTGTTGACGATATTTACCAGCAGCCTTACAGGCGGCTTCGGAACCCTCCTCCTTGAAATCCTTAAAGTGCATAACTTCAGCCATAATGAAACCCTTTTCGAAATCGGTGTGAATACGACCGGCAGCTTGGGGGGCTTTTGTACCCTTTTGAATTGTCCATGCCTTGACTTCATCAGCACCGGCTGTGAAGAAGTATTCCAATTGCAAAGCCTTGTAACCGGTTACAATGATTTTATCCAATTGACTCTTGCATTTGGTCTCATTTTCATATTCGATGCGTTCGAGGTCGTCCTTTTCGGCCAACGCTTGTTCGAAGGCACCCGAGAAGGGGATCATAACAGCACCGGGATCATTTTTGTCAACCCATTCCTTGATTTTGGGCAACCATTTGTTCTTCTTGCGAATGAAGTCCTTGTCGGACAAGTTGATCAAGTAGATGCATGGCTTCGAGGTCAAAAACAAATATTTGTTTAGGATTTCAATCTGGAAATAAAAAATAAAATATTATTTATTAATATTTTTAAAAATTAATTAGTGCGTTTAAGAACTCACATCATGAGCATTCCAATCGGAAAACCTCAAATGTTTCTTCTCATCGACCAAAATACCCTTGATCTTCAGCAGAGAGTCATATTCGGGCTTTAATTTCTTATCACCACCACGTGCGACAACCTTTTCCAATTTTTCTAAATATTGCATTAACTTTTCTTCGTCCTTCAAACGCAATTCTTCGGAAATAATTGCCAAATCACGCACGGGATCTACCTCACCCTCAACGTGTGTTACATCGGGATCTTCGAAGGCACGACACAAATGGAAAATGGCATCGCAAGCATTGATGTGTGAGAGGAAAGCATTACCCAAACCTTGACCCTCGGCAGCACCCTTTACCAAACCGGCAATATCGACAACATTCAGATATGCAGGAACTTTGCTAGCTGGCTTGTGATATTCACAGAGGTAATCGAATCGTTCATCGGGCACTGGGACTCTACGTAAAGGGAAAAGAAGAAAAATAACATAATGGTTAATGCAAAGTATATTGTGTAAAGCTAAAACAAAATTTAGGAAAAACAAATTATACAACAATGTCTAGCGTTTTCTCCTACCGATATTTCATAAATTTTTGGGCAATATTTGGAAAATGAATTATTTGTGTGGACTTCAATGGTATTTTTTACAATTAAAAGTATATTTGATTTCTGTTTATCACCTGTAGTCTAGAAACTAAGTATTTAACTGGAAGGAAAACAACCCATTTTCATTCAAATAAGAAACTTCCTTTGCTTTGTTAACTTTTTGTTAGCCATAGCCTAACGAAATGGTCTCAAATACGAAATCATTGCAATTTTCTATAATTTTGTGCAATCATAATGCAAAAAAAAACAGCAAAAATTCGTTGAGTAGAAAATGCCTTTAGTCATGGCAGCCATACCCATCATCAACACGGTCGGCCAACTAACTGACCGACCGTCCGACCAACCAAGCAACATAAAACTGTTGCTTACAATGGCCACACCAAAACAAGAATATACACAACCAACAGCATCAAACTGCTGGCCATTTTACGCAGTCATCGATAAATATGCAAAGGAAAACAAAAACGTTGCCAAGAAAATGAAGTCAATCAATTTAAATGCTGGTTCAATAATAATTTGCATACATTTTAAAATGAATTTCGCGTTAGGTAGAGTTTTTGTTTTGGTTTCAATACTCAAGCTTTATGCTTTTTTGCATTCCCAAATCAAAAAAGGCCTTTCTGTATATACATATAAAAATAATTTTAAATATATATTTTGAATAGCGTTCAGACAAACGAACGGCAAACCTATTGAACGGACGTTGAAAGAGCCACGCCTTTGTTACAGTGGCCAACGGCAGCTTATTAAATTAAACGTTTAGATGGTTATTTTCAAGAGTTTATCGGCATATTTTGCTGCTGATTCAGTCTGCCAGCCAGACATTCAACCAACCATCGATTCAACGGCACAGTACAGGGCAATCTGCAATTTTTTATACTTTCAGTAAAATTACTATTATTTTGATACCATGCCTGATTTCCTTTTTGTGTTATTCTTGTTTTTTTTATATCTTTTAGGACGACGAAGAGACCCATAAAAATAGATATGGAAATTATTTGTAACAATTTATTGTTGTGCCGCCTTCGCCATGCATGCCAAAAAAAAGTTGTAAATTGTGGATTGTTTTAAAAAGAAAGGATAACATGAAAATAAATAAAATATATATTTAAGAATGCTAAAGTAGTGACATCCATCTACTTTTAACTGTGAACTCATGTAGTTTTCACCAACTTGAACATGTTTAGTGGACCTTATTTTACTTTTTGTAATTTTTATACCCCAACCAACTACAGTAAATTACGGTTATAGTGAACTATTAGAGACCGAGCAAATTAGTTCTTTATAGAAGAAGTTCTCTTTTTCTTTGATGAACATCATTTTTTGTAAAGTTTGCCAGCGTTAGGGAATAAATTAACTTTTGTAACTGAAAACTGGTAGTTGGGACCTTTATAAAAAAATTCGCTGTATCCGTAGTTTGCTATAAGAGTCAAGTTTTGTATGAAAGATCTACTTTAAGACTTCTTAAAAAAGAAAGTTCGTGATAAGCGAACTCGACTGTATATCCAACAGGACCATGTACAGTAGCGAGCAGATTATGTTCAGATGTGGTAATTTTAAAATTAAAAACCGAATTTGGACCGAACTATTGTTATTTTGACGACATTTAATTGAATTAATAAACAGCAAAAAATACTTTGTATGTCCTCACTTTGCCAAGATGAAAATGTGCCTTATTGAAATATTGATTTTCGAACCATTAAATTTCGTTTTAAAATATGATGCAAACGGATAAAAACTAAAGAAAATGGGACTTTTGGGCCAACTTCGTCTAGTACTTTCCCCACGAAAGTTAAAAAAGCTATTACATTTTGACTTAAGCTCGGTTTAAGGGCCGGATCGTTATGAAAATTTTACCATATGCAGTCCATGGGGACCTGATGACGTCGGTATTTTTTTTTTAATTTTTCCTTGCGGAAATTCGTTCTTGTACTTCCTCACGGTTTCTAAAAATCCGCTAAGGCAATATGGGTATCAATTTAAATCATTTGGGTATACATTTAAACCATTCCAGAAATCCCTTAAAAGTTTAACGTCATTGATTGGAGACTAAATGTATACAGAGGAGATTCTGTTACGTAGCCGGAGTTGTCATCTGTCCATAGCACAAAGTTTTAAATCCCCGGCCGAAAGTTGACTACCTCCACCGCTTTTAATTGATACCCATATTGTTTAGGACATTTTAAAGTGAATCCGCAAAATTTTGTAGACCCATATGTCAGGATGTGTGGACTTCTTCGATTAGAATCAGAACTTCAAATAAAAAATGATACAGATATTCCCCTAGTAACCTTTAAAAATCATGAGAAAGCCTTGTATCTCCATTCGGAACTTAGAGTCCCAAATCTCCGGAAATAGGAATTTCCGCAAGAAATAATGTATATGGGAGAAAGGACCGCGCCCTACACTTGACTTGTTGCTTATTATAATTTTTGGTACCTCGCAGAAAAACAATAAATTTTGAAAAATAACTTTATATCTGTCGGTCATGGATGTTTCCGAAATCTACGGCTTAGACAATACTAAATGTTCCTGGTGTCATTTGACATGTCCATAATGAAGCTTGACATGATTAACAAAATGAGCCAAATACATTGATTTTTTTTAGGAAGCAAATGTCACTGAACAGCTCTTTGCTTAGAAAATGCGGCTTAAACACTCTCAATACTGAAATTTACAGACACTTCGGTGGGGAAAATGCGGCTAAAATTCAAAATATGGAACTAACTTTATACTGGAGTTATGTCAAAATATGGACCCATATCGAAAATTATCTACCCATATACCTACAATGCCAAATTAAAAAACCTTGCGGTTGGAAAATGTAAGTAAAACCTTCTGAAAATGACGCGGGACCTTTATATGGGGTTATATCAAAACATGGATCTATATTGGAAATTTTCTGCAAAGATGTTTTTCAGCCTCCAAGAATCTGGAATGTCAAATCATGCCAAATTTAGCACTTTCAGTGGAAAATTTAGATGAAACCTTCTAACAATCGGAATACAGGACTATGTCAGTACGAGGACCAATATATTCGTACATCCTACGGTGTAAACCTTTCTCCTGAAATGTGACAGCATTTTGAATTACAGACCATATCGGCTATGTTTAATTTTTTTATGTTTTTAGCGTATCTTTAGAATGATGACACTTTGTTAAATTATAACTCCAAAATCTTAAACATTTTCACAAATTTAGGAAGTCATTTCTTCACAATCCCCTTCGGATAATTCCTTAAAGTGTTATTACACACCAGAAACTCACATCCTGATTCCAAATCCTACGGATCAATATCCTCGCTATAGAATACAAACACTAAGTAATTCTCAAAGTATAAACCCAAATCAATTCCATATGGATGTTGTTGACGTCATTCTATTTTTTTCCATTCCTCAAGCAGTGACTAATTTCGAACCATCACATCAATCACTAACTAAAATAATTATCAAACTTATCATTATTAAAATTGGATACTTATTCTCATTGGGATCGATGGTACAGAAAGGGAAATTTTCTGCTGGAGCAGCACTCTTGGTCAGAACATTAAAGAATGTTGATTTACCGACATTGGGAACACCAACAATACCAATACGAAGATTCGTACCAATACGGCCAATCAATGGTTTACGTTCGGGTTCTTCTTGCTTCTTGGGAGGCATGATGTTGTCTTCGTCGTTGTTGTATTTCGTTGTGACCTCTAAGCACCTGCAAAAAACCATGACAAGAATATGTTAATAAAAATCATCTCAGTAGCAACAGTCAAAAACTAAGAAGAGGGACAATAACAAAAACTGCCCTCTCATATATGTATCTTCATCTCAAAAGATATTTATAACAACCAACAGATGTTGGTTTTTGTTGGTAGCATCTATGCAGGCAGACAATTTTCATTCTTCATTGCTGGTGGTGGCCATACAATTGCAGACACACACACATAACCTCACTTTTTTCCATTTATTTCCACAATCTTACCAATGCTTGGGTGATAGAATGTTTCTTTAACAATAGCTGTAATGGTTTAACAATCGAAATATTAATAATTTATTAACAATTTGTTATTTTTCAATTTGAATTTATTTACTTTTTACACTAAATGAATACCCGGCAGCAATTCGTTTGCTGGCACTGATTCGCGTGTTAACGAAAGAAAGAGAAGACGAAACGTCAAAATTCCGTTTGGTCGTCTATCAAAATAAAACAAACGTGAACAGCTGTTGCTACACTCGACACAGGGTGTGTCGTGATAAGATATTTTTAATAAAAAGTTCGATGGTTACATGCAGTTAGACGTAACGTAACGTGTGACGTTTCTTTCCGATTTGTATGGTGTTCAGGTTTAGTTCCTTATATCGCCGCAAGGTGAATGATGGTAGCACTTAAATGTGTTTAACTTAAAATGTGTTTAATAATTAAAATAAAATTAGGTAATTTTTATTTTTAAAATCTACTAGTTGAATACTACGTATTAGTTTCTATATTTTTTGTAAAAGTGTATTTTTTTAACCTACTCAACTATGATACGAGGGCACTAAAAGTTTGTGTGGTCCCGAGAGTTAGTAATGCCACGAAATATTGGTCCTAGACCGAACCTATTTGTCGACTTTCTGAATAGATCTTGACATGTGTGTCTGTACGTACGTCTGTCCATTACTATTTGTAATCAAAGTACAGGCTGCATTTATAAACCAGTCGTCACGAATTTTTGCATGTAAATTCGAATCTGGCCAACGCATTTGTCATTGATCAAATTAATCAAAAACTTTATTTTTGTCTCTATTTCTAGCTGTTCCATAAGCCAGAATCACCACCAGAAAATTACGAAATTTTACGCAGCGAAGGTGTATAATAAGTATGTCTGGTTTGTTGGTGAGATTTAGCGGGTAAAATGGATAAAGACTTTTGTATGAAAAATAATCCTCAAAAAATAATCCCCAAAAAATTGCGTACAATAGGAAAAAAATCAGCCACCCGCTCAAAATATATATAAAAGCTAGGTCTGCATCTGCACCAATTAAAAAAAGGAATAACGCCATTCTAGTCTCAATTTGATACGTTGTGCAAAATTTCGTGTAAATTGGACAGAAATTAGGTGTTTGGTGCACCATTTACCTAAAATTGGACGAAAATATATGTATCTAAATTTGAACCAATCTTTACGAAACTTAGCAAACGTCATTCTAGACTCAAACATGTGCCAAATTGCATCCAAATCATAAATGCGACCTGTACTTTGTTCACATGGACGGACGGACATGCATAAATCGATTCAGAAAGTGGCTACCTCGTTTCCATTTGCCTGTTACAAACATGTGCACAAAAACTTATACCCTGTACCACTATGTGGTGAAGGGTATAAAAATAATAAAATAAATCAGATTTCCATAATTACGGTAAAAATGTGAACCTCTGAAAATTACAAAAAAGCGCATTGTATATACTAGACGATATGAATAATAGAAGCCTAAGTTTTCTCATAGAACCCATATAATGGTACTATTTCCACTTTCACTATTTTTATGATGTTAGCTACAATTGGCATTCCGAGCTTTTTGTGTGTAAAGAACTTCTTGGCAGAACATAGGAAAAACAATTACCTTTATGGAACGTTTTTAATCCCACCCATTTAAAGTTACCGAAAAGTGACTGTAATTTTCCATTCCGAGGTTTTTGAGGGCGACAAATGTAGCCGACATTCAATATTAGCCCCATTTTCAACCTGAAGTGAAGAATATCTTCGACGAAAATTTTCGATAAGGTCCATGTTTTGAAATAGTCCCCATATGGAGAATGGGAACAATATTTCCAAAAAATAATCAATATTGACCCATGCTTTCAAATAGCCTTCATACACAAATCCAGCCCATTTCCGTTATTTTAAAGTTTAAAGTAGCATTTTACCAACAATGTTGCAGATGACATTTCGGGTACTTGGAGGGTGAAAAAAGCTTTGCAGAAATATTCGATTTAAGTCAAAGTTTTGAAACTTTTCCCATACAAAAGCCATTCCCCTTTTTCGACGTTTTGAAGGGCTAAGTCTTATTATCCATGGAATAATTTTCGATATTAGTTCATGTTCTTTATGTGATTTTTTTAAATTTTTTATCTGCTATATTTGACACAAATTCACACACAAATTTCCATATACGTATGTCTATGTTTATAAATATCTCGGACATTTTGAAGGTTTTAAATTAATTTTATTATCGTAATTATTTTTTTTTTGTTATCGACCCTGTTATACATGATTTTTATACCCTACACAACTATGTTGTCAGGGTGTTATAGCGAAATATTGGTCCTAGACCCACCTTTAAGTATAACGATCGTCATATCTCGACTAGCTGAGTCGATCTAGACATGTGTGTCCGTCCGTCCGTCTGTCCATTATAATTTGTAAACACGATACAGGCCACAGTTATGTACCAATCTTCACGAAATTTTGCACGTAGAATGGTTTCTGGCCAATGAAGACCCCTATTTGAAAATATCGGTTAATATTTAGGGGAGGAAATGGACTAAAAACTTTATTTTTGTCTTATTTTCTGGTCGCTCCAGAGGCCCAAACACCGCGAATTTTTGCATGGAGAAGGGGATCCGGCCAAAGAATAAGCATGCCTGTTTTGATAAAGATCGGTCAATATTTACCGGGTCAAATGGACCCTGTGTGTAAAATAACAAAATTTTGTGTGAAAAATAACAAAATTTGTATTCTATGGCGCATATGTGGACCTAGACCAAAAAAGTTGATAGTATGTTCAACAGGAGTGGTTAACCTTTAAATTGATACATTATATGGTTATATGGTCGTATGTACTCAGATGTGGGAATTACACTTAAATATTTACAGTTGCTTACGTATTCAGACATTTAGTAACCCAAAACCACACTATAAGGCGGAAATATAGCGCTGATAGCTTTGAAATGTCCATGAAATTCCAGTTATGGTCAAGGACAACTCCTATAATTTTCGGTGATGATCACATAATAATTTTAGGATGAAGTGGACCGAAAACTTAACCTTTTGTTTTATTTATTTTTTTTGGAGTCCATCTATAGGCCACAATTGGAAGCCCAACATCATAACATAACTCACAGTAAAGAGAATCTGGACAAGTACGGCCCTCGTCTACTGAATATTTGTAAAATTTGTTGACCTTTAGTCAGGTTTCAAGAGGGTGCAAATAACGCAAAGTTAGATTTTCGTGGAAGTTGTGTAGGGTATTATATGGTCGACCCCGTCCGACCATACTGCTCCGCTCACTGGTTTAATATTACATTAGTAATATCGAATGAGGATTTTTTTGTAGAAACGTTCCACATAAATCGATTCCTTGTGTGTCCATATAGTTCTTATTTTATTCAACTGACCTTAAATTATCACAAGATGCGATTTTTCATCCTCACAATATTCTACATGAATTTTGCTTACGATGGCGATTCCGAAACATATGCATATGAAGGAGCACTTTCACCTAACACATTTACCATATCATTATGAATTTCTTGTCCCGATAAACAAATATTTGATAACCGCACAAATTTCTAATATTTCCATTGTAAATATATGAAGGGGTTCCCAGATCGAAACAAAATTTAACATGTGGTCACAACAAAGATGGAAATTTCTAAAACAATTTACTTTTTTCTGTTTCTATCGCGCTTTTTATGCTAGGCTAAGAGGTTTCCGAACTGCCCTCGTAGTTAGTTCTGGAAAAACTTCTTATGTGTACGAAAAGTACAAAATTAGACTATATTTGGTACAATTTAAGTTTTGGATAAGGCTGAACACTGAACTTTGAAAATAAGATTACTATTGTATTGTAAATTTGACACAATTTGGATTTGTGTGAACCGATTTAGAAATTGGTAATTATGATTTCTATTGGAGTAATTTTTGAGTAGCCCAAAGTGTTTATTATTTATTTATTTATTAAAATATATGACTTCAAAATGGACTTTTTGAGTCAGAAACCAGCAATTGGGCCTATAGTGCGCAGCAAGAGGAGTGAACACAGGGGATAAATATTACGATGTGGAAAAATGGGACCAAATGAGGAATGAAGTGAGCGCACTTCCTTTAAAATTTATCATGCGAACCAACCAGCAAGACAAGCCGACGGACGTTTGTAAATCGAGAATACTCTGAAATGGATTAGGCCCAAAGTTACTGGTTATTTTGATGAGGGTTTCAATTGTCTAGCTATTAACAATTGTACAATTACTTCCATGTACAGTTATCATTCTCCTACCGTAAACACTTCTAAACAATTGCATTGTATAACCTATATAATCATTATAACCACAATGATTTATTCTCCAAGTACTTAGTAATCATGTCAACTATATGTTGGAAATTGCGAAAGTGTTAAGTTTTAACTTTTAACAGCAGCTACAACAATAACAGCAAGGAAACGCCTTATTTTAATAAAAAAAATATTTGTATTTAGTCGTGACAATGTTTTTACTTTTACAACAATAACTGAACAGAACATGGGGATAATATATTTAATAATAACAAATTATGAAAAATCGCCAAGAACACCGCAAAGATTACAGGGCTAAACAAGGGGGGTCTAGTGATGAATGCAAATGCATACAACAACAACAGCAACAATATAAACCAAACCGCAACACAACACAACGACCATAACTAGTTTTGTTTAACATTCAGCCGCTTAAACATTGAAAACGCCCCAAACTAAAACAACAACAAAAAAGGAATCGAAACAAAAGCAACAACAAAACCACAGTCACAAAAAACGTCACAATAATAATGGGAGACACTTGCTTGCTGCTGCACCACTCCATTCATTACCAGAGCCTCGAGTAGAAAATGGCCACCGAGATGTGGCGAATTTGCAACTGCAACCACAACATAGCTCTTCCAAACAAGTGTTTGACTGACCCGTCTAACTGGCTTGTAAATAAATTGACCATTTTGAATGACGTTGCTTTTAGTTGTTGTTACTGTTGTAATTTTTTCAGCAATTATAAAGTGATTATCAACGACAACAACAACAAAAATACGACCATTAATTTGCAAATTGCAAAATTGACCATTAAAAATAACAACGTCTCTATAAGTTGTTGCAATCCTCAACATGCCTCCATGTCCTCCAATTTTTTTAGGCATAATTGGCTAGAGAGTGATTTTAGGTTTTTTTCTGAAAGCAATACAAACAAATTTAGAGATATTTGACGTGGATTTTTTAAAGAATATTTTTCAAGGGATCAACACCAGCAAGGCGTGGATTTTTTAAAGAATATTTTTCAAGGAATCGACACCAGCAAGGCGTGGATTTTTTAAAGAATATTTTTCAAGGAATCGACACCAGCAAGGCGTGGATTTTTTAAAGAATATTTTTCAAGGAATCGACACCAGCAAGGCGTGGATTTTTTAAAGAATATTTTTCAAGGAATCGACACCAGCAAGGCGTGGATTTTTTAAAGAATATTTTTCAAGGAATCGACACCAGCAAGGCGTGGATTTTTTAAAGAATATTTTTCAAGGAATCGACACCAGCAAGGCGTGGATTTTTTAAAGAATATTTTTCAAGGAATCGACACCAGCAAGGCGTGGATTTTTTAAAGAATATTTTTCAAGGAATCGACACCAGCAAGGCGTGGATTTTTTAAAGAATATTTTTCAAGGAATCGACACCAGCAAGGCGTGGATTTTTTAAAGAATATTTTTCAAGGAATCGACACCAGCAAGGCGTGGATTTTTTAAAGAATATTTTTCAAGGAATCGACACCAGCAAGGCGTGGATTTTTTAAAGAATATTTTTCAAGGAATCGACACCAGCAAGGCGTGGATTTTTTAAAGAATATTTTTCAAGGAATCGACACCAGCAAGGCGTGGATTTTTTAAAGAATATTTTTCAAGGAATCGACACCAGCAAGGCGTGGATTTTTTAAAGAATATTTTTCAAGGAATCGACACCAGCAAGGCGTGGATTTTTTAAAGAATATTTTTCAAGGAATCGACACCAGCAAGGCGTGGATTTTTTAAAGAATATTTTTCAAGGAATCGACACCAGCAAGGCGTGGATTTTTTAAAGAATATTTTTCAAGGAATCGACACCAGCAAGGCGTGGAGTTTTTAAAGAATATTTTTCAAGGAATCGACACCAGCAAGGCGTGGATTTTTTAAAGAATATTTTTCAAGGAATCGACACCAGCAAGGCGTGGATTTTTTAAAGAATATTTTTCAAGGAATCGACACCAGCAAGGCGTGGATTTTTTAAAGAATATTTTTCAAGGAATCGACACCAGCAAGGCGTGGATTTTTTAAAGAATATTTTTCAAGGAATCGACACCAGCAAGGCGTGGATTTTTTAAAGAATATTTTTCAAGGAATCGACACCAGCAAGGCGTGGATTTTTTAAAGAATATTTTTCAAGGAATCGACACCAGCAAGGCGTGGATTTTTTAAAGAATATTTTTCAAGGAATCGACACCAGCAAGGCGTGGATTTTTTAAAGAATATTTTTCAAGGAATCGACACCAGCAAGGCGTGGATTTTTTAAAGAATATTTTTCAAGGAATCGACACCAGCAAGGCGTGGATTTTTTAAAGAATATTTTTCAAGGAATCGACACCAGCAAGGCGTGGATTTTTTAAAGAATATTTTTCAAGGAATCGACACCAGCAAGGCGTGGATTTTTTAAAGAATATTTTTCAAGGAATCGACACCAGCAAGGCGTGGATTTTTTAAAGAATATTTTTCAAGGAATCGACACCAGCAAGGCGTGGATTTTTTAAAGAATATTTTTCAAGGAATCGACACCAGCAAGGCGTGGATTTTTTAAAGAATATTTTTCAAGGAATCGACACCAGCAAGGCGTGGATTTTTTAAAGAATATTTTTCAAGGAATCGACACCAGCAAGGCGTGGATTTTTTAAAGAATATTTTTCAAGGAATCGACACCAGCAAGGCGTGGATTTTTTAAAGAATATTTTTCAAGGAATCGACACCAGCAAGGCGTGGATTTTTTAAAGAATATTTTTCAAGGAATCGACACCAGCAAGGCGTGGATTTTTTAAAGAATATTTTTCAAGGAATCGACACCAGCAAGGCGTGGATTTTTTAAAGAATATTTTTCAAGGAATCGACACCAGCAAGGCGTGGATTTTTTAAAGAATATTTTTCAAGGAATCGACACCAGCAAGGCGTGGATTTTTTAAAGAATATTTTTCAAGGAATCGACACCAGCAAGGCGTGGATTTTTTAAAGAATATTTTTCAAGGAATCGACACCAGCAAGGCGTGGATTTTTTAAAGAATATTTTTCAAGGAATCGACACCAGCAAGGCGTGGATTTTTTAAAGAATATTTTTCAAGGAATCGACACCAGCAAGGCGTGGATTTTTTAAAGAATATTTTTCAAGGAATCGACACCAGCAAGGCGTGGATTTTTTAAAGAATATTTTTCAAGGAATCGACACCAGCAAGGCGTGGATTTTTTAAAGAATATTTTTCAAGGAATCGACACCAGCAAGGCGTGGATTTTTTAAAGAATATTTTTCAAGGAATCGACACCAGCAAGGCGTGGATTTTTTAAAGAATATTTTTCAAGGAATCGACACCAGCAAGGCGTGGATTTTTTAAAGAATATTTTTCAAGGAATCGACACCAGCAAGGCGTGGATTTTTTAAAGAATATTTTTCAAGGAATCGACACCAGCAAGGCGTGGATTTTTTAAAGAATATTTTTCAAGGAATCGACACCAGCAAGGCGTGGATTTTTTAAAGAATATTTTTCAAGGAATCGACACCAGCAAGGCGTGGATTTTTTAAAGAATATTTTTCAAGGAATCGACACCAGCAAGGCGTGGATTTTTTAAAGAATATTTTTCAAGGAATCGACACCAGCAAGGCGTGGATTTTTTAAAGAATATTTTTCAAGGAATCGACACCAGCAAGGCGTGGATTTTTTAAAGAATATTTTTCAAGGAATCGACACCAGCAAGGCGTGGATTTTTTAAAGAATATTTTTCAAGGAATCGACACCAGCAAGGCGTGGAGTGGATTTTTTAAAGAATCGACACCAGCAAGGCGTGGATTTTTTAAAGAATATTTTTCAAGGAATCGACACCAGCAAGGCGTGGATTTTTTAAAGAATATTTTTCAAGGAATCGACACCAGCAAGGCGTGGATTTTTTAAAGAATATTTTTCAAGGAATCGACACCAGCAAGGCGTGGATTTTTTAAAGAATATTTTTCAAGGAATCGACACCAGCAAGGCGTGGATTTTTTAAAGAATATTTTTCAAGGAATCGACACCAGCAAGGCGTGGATTTTTTAAAGAATATTTTTCAAGGAATCGACACCAGCAAGGCGTGGATTTTTTAAAGAATATTTTTCAAGGAATCGACACCAGCAAGGCGTGGATTTTTTAAAGAATATTTTTCAAGGAATCGACACCAGCAAGGCGTGGATTTTTTAAAGAATATTTTTCAAGGAATCGACACCAGCAAGGCGTGGATTTTTTAAAGAATATTTTTCAAGGAATCGACACCAGCAAGGCGTGGATTTTTTAAAGAATATTTTTCAAGGAATCGACACCAGCAAGGCGTGGATTTTTTTTTTCAAGGAATCGAAAGAATATTTTTCAAGGAATCGACACCAGCAAGGCGTGGATTTTTTAAAGAATATTTTTCAAGGAATCGACACCAGCAAGGCGTGGATTTTTTAAAGAATATTTTTCAAGGAATCGACACCAGCAAGGCGTGGATTTTTTAAAGAATATTTTTCAAGGAATCGACACCAGCAAGGCGTGGATTTTTTAAAGAATATTTTTCAAGGAATCGACACCAGCAAGGCGTGGATTTTTTAAAGAATATTTTTCAAGGAATCGACACCAGCAAGGCGTGGATTTTTTAAAGAATATTTTTCAAGGAATCGACACCAGCAAGGCGTTTTTTTAAAGAATATTTTTCAAGGAATCGACACCAGCAAGGCGTGGATTTTTTAAAGAATATTTTTCAAGGAATCGACACCAGCAAGGCGTGGATTTTTTAAAGAATATTTTTCAAGGAATCGACACCAGCAAGGCGTGGATTTTTTAAAGAATATTTTTCAAGGAATCGACACCAGCAAGGCGTGGATTTTTTAAAGAATATTTTTCAAGGAATCGACACCAGCAAGGCGTGGATTTTTTAAAGAATATTTTTCAAGGAATCGACACCAGCAAGGCGTGGATTTTTTAAAGAATATTTTTCAAGGAATCGACACCAGCAAGGCGTGGATTTTTTAAAGAATATTTTTCAAGGAATCGACACCAGCAAGGCGTGGATTTTTTAAAGAATATTTTTCAAGGAATCGACACCAGCAAGGCGTGGATTTTTTAAAGAATATTTTTCAAGGAACAAAAAAAGAATTAAAGAATATTTTTCAAGGACCGACACTAGGCGTGGATTTTCTAAAGAATATTTTTCAAGGAATCGACACCACCAGCAAGGCGTGGATTTTTTAAAGAATATTTTTCAAGGAATCGACACCAGCAAGGCGTGGATTTTTTAAAGAATATTTTTCAAGACACGGCTTAGATTTTTTAAAGAATATTTTTCAAGACACCCAGCAAGGCGTGGATTTTTTAAAGAATATTTTTCAAGGAATCGACACCAGCAAGGCGTGGATTTTTTAAAGAATATTTTTCAAGGAATCAAGGAATCGACACCAGCAAGGCGTGGATTTTTTAAAGAATATTTTTCAAGGAATCGACACCAGCAAGGCGTGGATTTTTTAAAGAATATTTTTCAAGGAATCGACACCAGCAAGGCGTGGATTTTTTAAAGAATATTTTTCAAGGAATCGACACCAGCAAGGCGTGGATTTTTTAAAGAATATTTTTCAAGGAATCGACACCAGCAAGGCGTGGATTTTTTAAAGAATATTTTTCAAGGAATCGACACCAGCAAGGCGTGG